>NW_026600658.1:0-80000 GCF_029448725.1 Salvelinus fontinalis | reverse complement strand
ACAGTACAGGACGGTCTGTAAATGTAATCTGTCAGGAGCAGAGTCCTACAGTACAGGACGGTCTGTAAATGTAATCTGACAGGACAGAGCCGTACAGTACAGGACGGTCTGTAAATGTAATCTGTCAGGAGCAGAGTCGTACAGTACAGGACGGTCTGTAAATGTAATCTGTCAGGAGCAGAGCCGTACAGTACAGGACGGTCTGTAAATGTAATCTGTCAGGTCAGAGCCGTACAGTACAGGACGGTCTGTAAATGTAATCTGTCAGGACAGAGTCGTACAGTACAGGACGGTCTGTAAATGTAATCTGTCAGGAGCAGAGTCGTACAGTACAGGACGGTCTGTAAATGTAATCTGTCAGGTCAGAGTCGTACAGTACAGGACGGTCTGTAAATGTAATCTGTTAGGACAGAGCCGTACAGTACAGGACGGTCTGTAAATGTAATCTGTCAGGACAGAGTCGTACAGTACAGGACGGTCTGTAAATGTAACCTGTCAGGTCAGAGACGTACAGTACAGGACGGTCTGTAAATGTAATCTGTCAGGTCAGAGCCGTACAGTACAGGACGGTCTGTAAATGTAATCTGTCAGGACAGAGCCGTACAGTACAGGACGGTCTGTAAATGTAATCTGTCAGGAGCAGAGCCGTACAGTACAGGACGGTCCGTAAATGTAATCTGACAGGAGCAGAGTCGTACAGTACAGGATGGTCCGTAAATGTAATCTGTCAGGACAGAGTTGTACAGTACAGGACGGTCTGTAAATGTAATCTGTCAGGTCAGAGTCGTACAGTACAGGACGGTCTGTAAATGTAATCTGTCAGGACAGAGTCGTACAGTACAGGACGGTCTGTAAATGTAATCTGTCAGGAGCAGAGTCGTACAGTACAGGACGGTCTGTAAATGTAATCTGTCAGGACAGAGTCGTACAGTACAGGACGGTCTGTAAATGTAATCTGACAGGAGCAGAGTCGTACAGTACAGGACGGTCTGTAAATGTAATCTGTCAGGAGCAGAGTCGTACAGTACAGGACGGTCTGTAAATGTAATCTGTCAGGTCAGAGCCGTACAGTACAGGACGGTCTGTAAATGTAATCTGTCAGGAGCAGAGTCGTACAGTACAGGACGGTCTGTAAATGTAATCTGTCAGGTCAGAGTCGTACAGTATAGGACGGTCTGTAAATTTAATCTGTCAGGTCAGAGT
The DNA here is from genome assembly GCF_029448725.1 of Salvelinus fontinalis. Classification (NCBI taxonomy): domain Eukaryota; kingdom Metazoa; phylum Chordata; class Actinopteri; order Salmoniformes; family Salmonidae; genus Salvelinus; species Salvelinus fontinalis. The sequence goes on along the minus strand of NW_026600658.1, from coordinate 78,797 downwards.
CGTACAGTACAGTCTGTAAATGTAATCTGTCAGGAGCAGAGTCGTACAGTACAGGACGGTCTGTAAATGTAATCTGTCAGGTCAGAGTCGTACAGTACAGGACGGTCTGTAAATGTAATCTGTCAGGTCAGAGTCGTACAGTACAGGACGGTCTGTAAATGTAATCTGTCAGGACAGAGTCGTATAGTACAGGACGGTCTGTAAATGTAATCTGTCGGGTTAGAGCCGTACAGTACAGGACGGTCTGTAAATGTAATCTGTCAGGAGCAGAGTCGTACAGTACAGGACGGTCTGTAAATGTAATCTGTCAGGTCAGAGCCGTACAGTACAGGACGGTCTGTAAATGTAATCTGTCAGGACAGAGTCGTACAGTACAGGGCGGTCTGTAAATGTAATCTGTCAGGAGCAGAGTCCTACAGTACAGGACGGTCTGTAAATGTAATCTGTCAGGAGCAGAGTCCTACAGTACAGGACGGTCTGTAAATGTAATCTGTCAGGAGCAGAGTCCTACAGTACAGGACGGTCTGTAAATGTAATCTGACAGGACAGAGCCGTACAGTACAGGACGGTCTGTAAATGTAATCTGTCAGGAGCAGAGTCGTACAGTACAGGACGGTCTGTAAATGTAATCTGTCAGGAGCAGAGTCCTACAGTACAGGACGGTCTGTAAATGTAATCTGTCAGGAGCAGAGTCCTACAGTACAGGACGGTCTGTAAATGTAATCTGTCAGGAGCAGAGTCCTACAGTACAGGACGGTCTGTAAATGTAATCTGACAGGACAGAGCCGTACAGTACAGGACGGTCTGTAAATGTAATCTTACAGGAGCAGAGTCGTACAGTACAGGACGGTCTGTAAATGTAATCTGTCAGGAGCAGAGCCGTACAGTACAGGACGGTCTGTAAATGTAATCTGTCAGGTCAGAGCCGTACAGTACAGGACGGTCTGTAAATGTAATCTGTCAGGACAGAGTCGTACAGTACAGGACGGTCTGTAAATGTAATCTGTCAGGAGCAGAGTCGTACAGTACAGGACGGTCTGTAAATGTAATCTGTCAGGTCAGAGTCGTACAGTACAGGACGGTCTGTAAATGTAATCTGTTAGGACAGAGCCGTACAGTACAGGACGGTCTGTAAATGTAATCTGTCAGGACAGAGTCGTACAGTACAGGACGGTCTGTAAATGTAACCTGTCAGGTCAGAGACGTACAGTACAGGACGGTCTGTAAATGTAATCTGTCAGGTCAGAGCCGTACAGTACAGGACGGTCTGTAAATGTAATCTGTCAGGACAGAGCCGTACAGTACAGGACGGTCTGTAAATGTAATCTGTCAGGAGCAGAGCCGTACAGTACAGGACGGTCCGTAAATGTAATCTGACAGGAGCAGAGTCGTACAGTACAGGATGGTCCGTAAATGTAATCTGTCAGGACAGAGTTGTACAGTACAGGACGGTCTGTAAATGTAATCTGTCAGGTCAGAGTCGTACAGTACAGGACGGTCTGTAAATGTAATCTGTCAGGACAGAGTCGTACAGTACAGGACGGTCTGTAAATGTAATCTGTCAGGAGCAGAGTCGTACAGTACAGGACGGTCTGTAAATGTAATCTGTCAGGACAGAGTCGTACAGTACAGGACGGTCTGTAAATGTAATCTGACAGGAGCAGAGTCGTACAGTACAGGACGGTCTGTAAATGTAATCTGTCAGGAGCAGAGTCGTACAGTACAGGACGGTCTGTAAATGTAATCTGTCAGAACAGAGTCGTACAGTACAGGACGGTCTGTAAATGTAATCTGTCAGGTCAGAGTTGTACAGTACAGGACGGTTTTTAAATGTAATCTGTCAGGTCAGAGTTGTACAGTACAGGACGGTCTGTAAATGTAATCTGTCAGGAGCAGAGTCGTACAGTACAGGACGGTCCGTAAATGTAATCTGACAGGAGCAGAGCCGTACAGTACAGGAAGGTCTGTAAATGTAATCTGTCAGGTCAGAGTTGTACAGTACAGGACGGTCTGTAAATGTAATCTGTCAGGAGCAGAGCCGTACAGTACAGGACGGTCTGTAAATGTAATCTGTCAGGACAGAGTCGTACAGTACAGGACGGTCTGTAAATGTAATCTGTCAGGAGCAGAGTCGTACAGTACAGGACGGTCTGTAAATGTAATCTGTCAGGACAGAGTCGTACAGTGCAGGACGGTCTGTAAATGTAATCTGTCAGGTCAGAGTCGTACAGTACAGGACGGTCTGTAAATGTAATCTGTCAGGAGCAGAGTCGTACAGTACAGGACGGTCTGTAAATGTAATCTGTCAGGACAGAGTCGTACAGTACAGGACGGTCTGTAAATGTAATCTGTCAGGTCAGAGTCGTACAGTACAGGACGGTCTGTAAATGTAATCTGTCAGGAGCAGAGTCGTACAGTACAGGACGGTCTGTAAATGTAATCTGTCACGTCAGAGTCGTACAGTACAGGACGGTCTGTAAATGTAATCTGTCAGGAGCAGAGTCGTACAGTACAGGACAGTCTGTAAATGTAATCTGTCAGGTCAGAGCCGTACAGTACAGGACGGTCTGTAAATGTAATCTGTCAGGACAGAGTCGTACAGTACAGGACGGTCTGTAAATGTAATCTGTCAGGAGCAGAGTCGTACAGTACAGGACGGTCTGTAAATGTAATCTGTCAGGTCAGAGTCGTACAGTACAGGACGGTCTGTAAATGTAATCTGTTAGGACAGAGCCGTACAGTACAGGACGGTCTGTAAATGTAATCTGTCAGGACAGAGTCGTACAGTACAGGACGGTCTGTAAATGTAACCTGTCAGGTCAGAGACGTACAGTACAGGACGGTCTGTAAATGTAATCTGTCAGGTCAGAGCCGTACAGTACAGGACGGTCTGTAAATGTAATCTGTCAGGACAGAGCCGTACAGTACAGGACGGTCTGTAAATGTAATCTGTCAGGAGCAGAGCCGTACAGTACAGGACGGTCCGTAAATGTAATCTGACAGGAGCAGAGTCGTACAGTACAGGATGGTCCGTAAATGTAATCTGTCAGGACAGAGTTGTACAGTACAGGACGGTCTGTAAATGTAATCTGTCAGGTCAGAGTCGTACAGTACAGGACGGTCTGTAAATGTAATCTGTCAGGACAGAGTCGTACAGTACAGGACGGTCTGTAAATGTAATCTGTCAGGAGCAGAGTCGTACAGTACAGGACGGTCTGTAAATGTAATCTGTCAGGACAGAGTCGTACAGTACAGGACGGTCTGTAAATGTAATCTGACAGGAGCAGAGTCGTACAGTACAGGACGGTCTGTAAATGTAATCTGTCAGGAGCAGAGTCGTACAGTACAGGACGGTCTGTAAATGTAATCTGTCAGGACAGAGTTGTACAGTACAGGACGGTCTGTAAATGTAATCTGTCAGGACAGAGCCGTACAGTACAGGACGGTCTGTAAATGTAATCTGTCAGGAGCAGAGTCGTACAGTACAGGACGGTCTGTAAATGTAATCTGTCAGGAGCAGAGTCGTACAGTACAGGACGGTCTGTAAATGTAATCTGTCAGGACAGAGCCGTACAGTACAGGACGGTCTGTAAATGTAATCTGTCAGAACAGAGTCGTACAGTACAGGACGGTCTGTAAATGTAATCTGTCAGGTCAGAGCCGTACAGTACAGGACGGTCTGTAAATGTAATCTGTCAGGTCAGAGTTGTACAGTACAGGACGGTTTTTAAATGTAATCTGTCAGGTCAGAGTTGTACAGTACAGGACGGTCTGTAAATGTAATCTGTCAGGAGCAGAGTCGTACAGTACAGGACGGTCCGTAAATGTAATCTGACAGGAGCAGAGCCGTACAGTACAGGACGGTCTGTAAATGTAATCTGTCAGGTCAGAGTTGTACAGTACAGGACGGTCTGTAAATGTAATCTGTCAGGAGCAGAGCCGTACAGTACAGGACGGTCTGTAAATGTAATCTGTCAGGACAGAGTCGTACAGTACAGGACGGTCTGTAAATGTAATCTGTCAGGAGCAGAGTCGTACAGTACAGGACGGTCTGTAAATGTAATCTGTCAGGACAGAGTCGTACAGTGCAGGACGGTCTGTAAATGTAATCTGTCAGGTCAGAGTCGTACAGTACAGGACGGTCTGTAAATGTAATCTGTCAGGAGCAGAGTCGTACAGTACAGGACGGTCTGTAAATGTAATCTGTCAGGACAGAGTCGTACAGTACAGGACGGTCTGTAAATGTAATCTGTCAGGTCAGAGTCGTACAGTACAGGACGGTCTGTAAATGTAATCTGTCAGGAGCAGAGTCGTACAGTACAGGACGGTCTGTAAATGTAATCTGTCACGTCAGAGTCGTACAGTACAGGACGGTCTGTAAATGTAATCTGTCAGGACAGAGTCGTACAGTACAGGACGGTCTGTAAATGTAATCTGTCAGGAGCAGAGCCGTACAGTACAGGACGGTCTGTAAATGTAATTTGTCAGGAGCAGAGTCGTACAGTACAGGACGGTCTGTAAATGTAATCTGTCAGGTGCAGAGGCGTACAGTACAGGACGGTCTGTAAATGTAATCTGTCAGGAGCAGAGTCGTACAGTACAGGACGGTCTGTAAATGTAATCTGTCAGGACAGAGTCGTACAGTGCAGGACGGTCTGTAAATGTAATCTGTCAGGTCAGAGTCGTACAGTACAGGACGGTCTGTAAATGTAATCTGTCAGGAGCAGAGTCGTACAGTACAGGACGGTCTGTAAATGTAATCTGTCAGGACAGAGTCGTACAGTACAGGACGGTCTGTAAATGTAATCTGTCAGGTCAGAGTCGTACAGTACAGGACGGTCTGTAAATGTAATCTGTCAGGAGCAGAGTCGTACAGTACAGGACGGTCTGTAAATGTAATCTGTCACGTCAGAGTCGTACAGTACAGGACGGTCTGTAAATGTAATCTGTCAGGAGCAGAGTCGTACAGTACAGGACGGTCTGTAAATGTAATCTGTCAGGTCAGAGCCGTACAGTACAGGACGGTCTGTAAATGTAATCTGTCAGGACAGAGTCGTACAGTACAGGACGGTCTGTAAATGTAATCTGTCAGGAGCAGAGTCGTACAGTACAGGACGGTCTGTAAATGTAATCTGTCAGGTCAGAGTCGTACAGTACAGGACGGTCTGTAAATGTAATCTGTTAGGACAGAGCCGTACAGTACAGGACGGTCTGTAAATGTAATCTGTCAGGACAGAGTCGTACAGTACAGGACGGTCTGTAAATGTAACCTGTCAGGTCAGAGTTGTACAGTACAGGACGGTCTGTAAATGTAATCTGTCAGGTCAGAGCCGTACAGTACAGGACGGTCTGTAAATGTAATCTGTCAGGACAGAGTCGTACAGTACAGGACGGTCTGTAAATGTAATCTGTCAGGAGCAGAGTCGTACAGTACAGGACGGTCTGTAAATGTAATCTGTCAGGACAGAGTCGTACAGTGCAGGACGGTCTGTAAATGTAATCTGTCAGGTCAGAGTCGTACAGTACAGGACGGTCTGTAAATGTAATCTGTCAGGAGCAGAGTCGTACAGTACAGGACGGTCTGTAAATGTAATCTGTCAGGACAGAGTCGTACAGTACAGGACGGTCTGTAAATGTAATCTGTCAGGTCAGAGTCGTACAGTACAGGACGGTCTGTAAATGTAATCTGTCAGGTCAGAGTCGTACAGTACAGGACGGTCTGTAAATGTAATCTGTCAGGAGCAGAGTCGTACAGTACAGGACGGTCTGTAAATGTAATCTGTCACGTCAGAGTCGTACAGTACAGGACGGTCTGTAAATGTAATCTGTCAGGAGCAGAGTCGTACAGTACAGGACGGTCTGTAAATGTAATCTGTCAGGACAGAGTCGTACAGTACAGGACGGTCTGTAAATGTAATCTGTCAGGAGCAGAGTCGTACAGTACAGGACGGTCTGTAAATGTAATCTGTCAGGACAGAGTCGTACAGTGCAGGACGGTCTGTAAATGTAATCTGTCAGGTCAGAGTCGTACAGTACAGGACGGTCTGTAAATGTAATCTGTCAGGTCAGAGTCGTACAGTACAGGACGGTCTGTAAATGTAATCTGTCAGGTCAGAGTCGTACAGTACAGGACGGTCTGTAAATGTAATCTGTCACGTCAGAGTCGTACAGTACAGGACGGTCTGTAAATGTAATCTGTCAGGAGCAGAGTCGTACAGTACAGGACGGTCTGTAAATGTAATCTGTCAGGTCAGAGTCGTACAGTACAGGACGGTCTGTAAATGTAATCTGTCAGGAGCAGAGTCGTACAGTACAGGACGGTCTGTAAATGTAATCTGTCAGGTCAGAGTCATACAGTACAGGACGGTCTGTAAATGTAATCTGTCAGGTCAGAGTCGTACAGTACAGGACGGTCTGTAAATGTAATCTGTCAGGAGCAGAGTCGTACAGTACAGGACGGTCTGTAAATGTAATCTGTCAGGAGCAGAGTCGTACAGTACAGGACGGTCTGTAAATGTAATCTGTCAGGTCAGAGTCGTACAGTAGAGGACGGTCTGTAAATGTAATCTGTCAGGACAGAGTCGTACAGTACAGGACGGTCTGTAAATGTAATCTGTCAGGTCAGAGTCGTACAGTACAGGACGGTCTGTAAATGTAATCTGTCAGGAGCAGAGTCGTACAGTACAGGACGGTCTGTAAATGTAATCTGTCAGGAGCAGAGTCGTACAGTACAGGACGGTCTGTAAATGTAATCTGTCAGGTCAGAGTCATACAGTACAGGACGGTCTGTAAATGTAATCTGTCACGTCAGAGTCGTACAGTACAGGACGGTCTGTAAATGTAATCTGTCAGGAGCAGAGTCGTACAGTACAGGACGGTCTGTAAATGTAATCTGTCAGGAGCAGAGTCGTACAGTACAGGGTGGTCTGTAAATGTAATCTGTCAGGTCAGAGTCGTACAGTAGAGGACGGTCTGTAAATGTAATCTGTCAGGACAGAGTCGTACAGTACAGGACGGTCTGTAAATGTAATCTGTCAGGTCAGAGTCGTACAGTGCAGGACGGTCTGTAAATGTAATCTGTCAGGAGCAGAGTCGTACAGTACAGGACGGTCTGTAAATGTAATCTGTCAGGTCAGAGTCATACAGTACAGGACGGTCTGTAAATGTAATCTGTCAGGAGCAGAGTCGTACAGTACAGGACGGTCTGTAAATGTAATCTGTCAGGACAGAGTCGTACAGTACAGGACGGTCTGTAAATGTAATCTGTCAGGACAGAGTCGTATAGTACAGGACGGTCTGTAAATGTAATCTGACAGGAGCAGAGTCGTACAGTACAGGACGTTCTGTAAATGTAATCTGTCAGGAGCAGAGCCGTACAGTACAGGACGGTCTGTAAATGTAATCTGTCAGGACAGAGTCGTACAGTACAGGACGGTCTGTAAATGTAATCTGTCAGGAGCAGAGCCGTACAGTACAGGACGGTCTGTAAATGTAATCTGTCAGGAGCAGAGTCGTACAGTACAGGACGGTCTGTAAATGTAATCTGTCAGGTGCAGAGGCGTACAGTACAGGACGGTCTGTAAATGTAATCTGTCAGGAGCAGAGCCGTACAGTACAGGACGGTCTGTAAATGTAATCTGTCAGGAGCAGAGCCGTACAGTACAGGACGGTCTGTAAATGTAATCTGTCAGGAGCAGAGTCGTACAGTACAGGATGGTCTGTAAATGTAATCTGTCAGGACAGAGCCGTACAGTACAGGACGGTCTGTAAATGTAATCTGTCAGGAGCAGAGTCGTACAGTACAGGACGGTCTGTAAATGTAATCTGTCAGGTCAGAGCCGTACAGTACAGGACGGTCTGTAAATGTAATCTGTCAGGAGCAGAGTCTTACAGTACAGGACGGTCTGTAAATGTAATCTGTCAGGACAGAGTCGTACAGTACAGGACGGTCTGTAAATGTAATCTGTCAGGACAGAGCCGTACAGTACAGTCTGTAAATGTAATCTATCAGGACAGAGCCGTACAGTACAGGACGGTCTGTAAATGTAATCTGTCAGGACAGAGCCGTACAGTACAGGACGGTCTGTAAATGTAATCTGTCAGGAGCAGAGCCGTACAGTACAGGACGGTCTGTAATTGTAATCTGTCAGGACAGAGTCGTACAGTACAGGACGGTCTGTAAATGTAATCTGTCAGGACAGAGCTGTACAGTACAGGACGGTCTGTAAATGTAATCTGTCAGGTCAGAGTTGTACAGTACAGGACGGTCTGTAAATGTAATCTGTCAGGAGAAGAGCCGTACAGTACAGGACGGTCTGCAAATGTAATCTGTCAGGACAGAGTCGTACAGTACAGGCCGGTCTGTAAATGTAATCTGTCAGGTCAGAGCCGTACAGTACAGGACGGTCTGTAAATGTAATCTGTCAGGAGCAGAGTCTTACAGTACAGGACGGTCTGTAAATGTAATCTGTCAGGACAGAGTCGTACAGTACAGGACGGTCTGTAAATGTAATCTGTCAGGACAGAGCCGTACAGTACAGGACGGTCTGTAAATGTAATCTATCAGGACAGAGCCGTACAGTACAGGACGGTCTGTAAATGTATTCTGTCAGGACAGAGCCGTACAGTACAGGACGGTCTGTAAATGTAATCTGTCAGGAGCAGAGCCGTACAGTACAGGACGGTCTGTAAATGTAATCTGTCAGGACAGAGCCGTACAGTACAGGACGGTCTGTAAATGTAATCTGTCAGGTCAGAGTTGTACAGTACAGGACGGTCTGTAAATGTAATCTGTCAGGACAGAGCCGTACAGTACAGGACGGTCTGTAAATGTAATCTGTCAGGAGAAGAGCCGTACAGTACAGGACGGTCTGTAAATGTAATCTGTCAGGACAGAGTCGTACAGTACAGGACGGTCTGTAAATGTAATCTGTCAGGAGCAGAGTCGTACAGTACAGGACGGTCTGTAAATGTAATCTGTCAGGACAGAGTCGTACAGTACAGGACGGTCTGTAAATGTAATCTGTCAGGTCAGAGTCGTACAGTACAGGACGGTCTGTAAATGTAATCTGTCAGGAGCAGAGTCGTACAGTACAGGACGGTCTGTAAATGTAATCTGTCAGGAGCAGAGTCGTACAGTACAGGACGGTCTGTAAATGTGATCTGTCAGGAGCAGAGTCGTACAGTACAGGACGGTCTGTAAATGTAATCTGTCAGGTCAGAGTCATACAGTACAGGACGGTCTGTAAATGTAATCTGTCAGGACAGAGCCGTACAGTACAGGACGGTCTGTAAATGTAATCTGTCAGGAGCAGAGTTGTACAGTACAGGACGGTCTGTAAATGTAATCTGTCAGGAGCAGAGCCGTACAGTACAGGACGGTCTGTAAATGTAATCTGTCAGGACAGAGTCGTACAGTACAGGACGGTCTGTAAATGTAATCTGTCAGGAGCAGAGTCGTACAGTACAGGACGGTCTGTAAATGTAATCTGTCAGGACAGAGTCGTACAGTACAGGACGGTCTGTAAATGTAATCTGTCAGGTCAGAGTCGTACAGTACAGGACGGTCTGTAAATGTAATCTGTCAGGAGCAGAGTCGTACAGTACAGGACGGTCTGTAAATGTAATCTGTCAGGAAAGAGTCGTACAGTACAGGACGGTCTGTAAATGTAATCTGTCAGGAGCAGAGTCGTACAGTACAGGACGGTCTGTAAATGTAATCTGTCAGGACAGAGTCCTACAGTACAGGACGGTCTGTAAATGTAATCTGTCAGGACAGAGCCGTACAGTACAGGACGGTCTGTAAATGTAATCTGTCAGGATCAGAGCCGTACAGTACAGTACAGTCTGTAAATGTAATCTGTCAGGACAGAGTCGTACAGTACAGGACGGTCTGTAAATGTAATCTGTCAGGACAGAGTCGTACAGTACAGGACGGTCTGTAAATGTAATCTGTCAGGACAGAGTCGTAGAGTACAGGACGGTCTGTAAATGTAATCTGTCAGGACAGAGTCCTACAGTACAGTACGGTCTGTAAATGTAATCTGTCAGGTCAGAGTCGTACAGTACAGGACGGTCTGTAAATGTAATCTGTCAGGAGCAGAGTCGTACAGTACAGGACGGTCTGTAAATGTAATCTGTCAGGAGCAGAGTCGTACAGTACAGGACGGTCTGTAAATGTAATCTGTCAGGAGCAGAGTCGTACAGTACAGGACGGTCTGTAAATGTAATCTGTCAGGAGGAGAGTCGTACAGTACAGGACGGTCTGTAAATGTAATCTGTCAGGACAGAGTCGTACAGTACAGGACGGTCTGTAAATGTAATCTGTCGGGTCAGAGTCGTACAGTACAGGACGGTCTGTAAATGTAATCTGTCAGGTCAGAGCCGTACAGTACAGGACGGTCTGTAAATGTAATCTGTCAGGAGCAGAGTTGTACAGTACAGGACGGTCTGTAAATGTAATCTGTCAGGAGCAGAGTCGTACAGTACAGGACGGTCTGTAAATGTAATCTGTCAGGAGCAGAGCCGTACAGTACAGGACGGTCTGTAAATGTAATCTGTCAGGACAGAGCCGTACAGTACAGGACGGTCTGTAAATGTAATCTGTCAGGACAGAGTCGTACAGTACAGGACGGTCTGTAAATGTAATCTGTCAGGACAGAGTCCTACAGTACAGTACGGTCTGTAAATGTAATCTGTCAATTCAGAGTCGTACAGTACAGGACGGTCTGTAAATGTAATCTGTCAGGAGCAGAGTCGTACAGTACAGGACGGTCTGTAAATGTAATCTGTCAGGAGCAGAGTCGTACAGTACAGGACGGTCTGTAAATGTAATCTGTCAGGAACAGAGTCGTACAGTACAGGACGGTCTGTAAATGTAATCTGTCAGGAGCAGAGTCGTACAGTACAGGACGGTCTGTAAATGTAATCTGTCAGGACAGAGTCGTACAGTACAGGACGGTCTGTAAATGTAATCTGTCAGGTCAGAGTCGTACAGTACAGGACGGTCTGTAAATGTAATCTGTCAGGACAGAGTCGTACAGTACAGGACGGTCTGTAAATGTAATCTGTCAGGACATAGTCGTACAGTACAGGACGGTCTGTAAATGTAATCTGTCAGGACAGAGTCCTACAGTACAGGACGGTCTGTAAATGTAATCTGTCAGGTCAGAGTCGTACAGTACAGGACGGTCTGTAAATGTAATCTGTCAGGACAGAGCCGTACAGTACAGGACGGTCTGTAAATGTAATCTGTCAGGTCAGAGTCGTACAGTACAGGACGGTCTGTAAATGTAATCTGTCAGGACAGAGCCGTACAGTACAGGACGGTCTGTAAATGTAATCTGTCAGGAGCAGAGTCGTACAGTACAGGACGGTCTGTAAATGTAATCTGTCAGGAGCAGAGTCGTACAGTACAGGACGTTCTGTAAATGTAATCTGTCAGGTCAGAGTTGTACAGTACAGGACGGTCTGTAAATGCAATCTGTCAGGACAGAGTCCTACAGTACAGGACGGTCTGTAAATGTAATCTGTCATGTCAGAGTTGTACAGTACAGGACGGTCTGTAAATGTAATCTGTCAGGAGCAGAGTTGTACAGTACAGGACGGTCTGTAAATGTAACCTGTCAGGACAGAGCCGTACAGTACAGGACGGTCTGTAAATGTAATATGTCAGGAGCAGAGTCGCACAGCACAGGACGGTCTGTAAATGTAATCTGTCAGGTCAGAGTCGTACAGTACAGGACGGTCTGTAAATGTAATCTGTCAGGAGCAGAGTCGTACAGTACAGGACGGTCTGTAAATGTAATCTGTCAGGAGCAGAGTCGTACAGTACAGGACGGTCTGTAAATGTAATCTGTCAGGAACAGAGTCGTACAGTACAGGACGGTCTGTAAATGTATTCTGTCAGGAGCAGAGTCGTACAGTACAGGACGGTCTGTAAATGTAATCTGTCAGGACAGAGTCGTACAGTACAGGACGGTCTGTAAATGTAATCTGTCAGGTCAGAGTCGTACAGTACAGGACGGTCTGTAAATGTAATCTGTCAGGACAGAGCCGTACAGTACAGGACGGTCTGTAAATGTAATCTGTCAGGAGCAGAGTCGTACAGTACTGGACGGTCTGTAAATGTAATCTGTCAGGACAGAGTCGTACAGTACAGGACGGTCTGTAAATGTAATCTGTCAGGACAGAGTCCTACAGTACAGGACGGTCTGTAAATGTAATCTGTCAGGACAGAGCCGTACAGTACAGGACGGTCTGTAAATGTAATCTGTCAGGACAGATTCGTACAGTACAGGACGGTCTGTAAATGTAATCTGTCACGTCAGAGTCGTACAGTACAGGACGGTCTGTAAATGTAATCTGTCAGGAGCAGAGTCGTACAGTACAGGACGGTCTGTAAATGTAATCTGTCAGATCAGAGTCGTACAGTACAGGACGGTCTGTAAATGTAATCTGTCAGGTCAGAGCCGTACAGTACAGGACGGTCTGTAAATGTAATCTGTCAGGAGCAGAGCCGTACAGTACAGGACGGTCTGTAAATGTAATCTGTCAGGTCAGAGTCGTACAGTACAGGACGGTCTGTAAATGTAATCTGTCAGGTCAGAGCCGTACAGTACAGGACGGTCTGTAAATGTAATCTGTCAGGAGCAGAGTCGTACAGTACAGGACGGTCTGTAAATGTAATCTGTCAGGAGCAGAGCCGTACAGTACAGGACGATCTGTAAATGTAATCTGTCAGGACAGAGCCGTACAGTACAGGACGGTCTGTAAATGTAATCTGTCAGGAGCAGAGTCGTACAGTACAGGACGGTCTGTAAATGTAATCTGTCAGGAGCAGAGCCGTACAGTACAGGACGGTCTGTAAATGTAATCTGTCAGGACAGAGTTGTACAGTACAGGACGGTCTGTAAATGTAATCTGTCAGGAGCAGAGCCGTACAGTACAGGACGGTCTGTAAATGTAATCTGTCAGGACAGAGTCGTACAGTACAGGACGGTCTGTAAATGTAATCTGTCAGGAGCAGAGTCGTACAGTACAGGACGGTCTGTAAATGTAATCTGTCAGGAGCAGAGTCGTACAGTACAGGACGGTCTGTAAATGTAATATGTCAGGACAGAGCCGTACAGTACAGGACGGTTTTTAAATGTAATAAGTCAGGACAGAGTCGTACAGTACAGGACGGTCTGTAAATGTAATCTGTCAGGACAGCCGTAAAGTACAGGACGGTCTGTAAATGTAATCTGTCAGGACAGAGTCGTACAGTACAGGACGGTCTGTAAATGTAATCTGTCAGGACAGAGTCATACAGTACAGGACGGTCTGTAAATTTAATCTGTCAGGTCAGAGTCGTACAGTACAGGACGGTCTGTAAATATAATCTGTCAGGACAGAGCCGTACAGTACAGGACGGTCTGTAAATGTAATCTGTCAGGAGCAGAGTCGTACAGTACAGGACGGTCTGTAAATGTAATCTGTCAGGAGCAGAGCCGTACAGTACAGGACAGTCTGTAAATGTAATCTGTCAGGACAGAGTCGTACAGTACAGGACGGTCTGTAAATGTAATCTGTCAGGACAGAGTCGTACAGTACAGGACGGTCTGTAAATTTAATCTGTCAGGTCAGAGTCGTACAGTACAGGACGGTCTGTAAATGTAATCTGTCAGGACAGAGCCGTACAGTACAGGACGGTCTGTAAATGTAATCTGTCAGGAGCAGAGTCGTACAGTACAGGACGGTCTGTAAATGTAATCTGTCAGGACAGAGTCGTACAGTACAGGATGGTCTGTAAATGTAATCTGTCAGGACAGAGTCCTACAGTACAGGACGGTCTGTAAATGTAATCTGTCAGGTCAGAGTCGTACAGTACAGGACGGTCTGTAAATGTAATCTGTCAGGACAGAGCCGTACAGTACAGGACGGTCTGTAAATGTAATCTGTCAGATCAGAGTCGTACAGTACAGGATGGTCTGTAAATGTAATCTGTCAGGACAGACCGTACAGTACAGGGCGGTCTGTAAATGTAATCTGTCAGGACAGAGCCGTACAGTACAGGACGGTCTGTAAATTTAATCTGTCAGTAGCAGAGCCGCACAGTACAGGACGGTCTGTAAATGTAATCTGTCAGGTCAGAGTTGTACAGTACAGGACGGTCTGTAAATGTAATCTGTCAGGACAGAGTCCTACAGTACAGGACGGTCTGTAAATGTAATCTGTCACGTCAGAGTTGTACAGTACAGGACGGTCTGTAAATGTAATCTGTCAGGAGCAGAGTCGTACAGTACAGGACGGTCTGTAAATGTAATCTGTCAGGAGCAGAGCCGTACAGTACAGGACGGTCTGTAAATGTAATCTGTCAGGACAGAGTCGTACAGTACAGGACGGTCTGTAAATGTAATCTGTCACGTCAGAGTCGTACAGTACAGGACGGTCTGTAAATGTAATCTGTCAGGAGCAGAGTCGTACAGTACAGGACGGTCTGTAAATGTAATCTGTCAGGTCAGAGTCGTACAGTACAGGACGGTCTGTAAATGTAATCTGTCAGGAGCAGAGTCGTACAGTACAGGACGGTCTGTAAATGTAATCTGTCAGGAGCAGAGCCGTACAGTACAGGACGGTCTGTAAATGTAATCTGTCAGGAGCAGAGTCGTACAGTACAGGACGGTCTGTAAATGTAATCTGTCAGGACAGACCGTACAGTACAGGACGGTCTGTAAATGTAATCTGTCAGGACAGAGCCGTACAGTACAGGACGGTCTGTAAATGTAATCTGTCAGGAGCAGAGTCGTACAGTACAGAACGGTCTGTAAATGTAATCTGTCAGGACAGAGTCGTACAGTACAGGACGGTCTGTAAATGTAATCTGTCAGGACAGAGTCCTACAGTACAGGACGATCTGTAAATGTAATCTGTCAGGACAGAGTCGTACAGTACAGGACGGTCTGTAAATGTAATCTGTCAGGAGCAGAGTCGTACAGTACAGGACAGTCTGTAAATGTAATCATTCAGGTCAGAGTCGTACAGTACAGGACGGTCTGTAAATGTAATCTATCAGGTCAGAGTCGTACAGTACAGGACGGTCTGTAAATGTAATCTGTCAGGTCAGAGCCGTACAGTACAGGACGGTCTGTAAATGTAATCTGTCAGGAGCAGAGTCGTACAGTACAGGACGGTCTGTAAATGTAATCTGTCAGGAGCAGAGCCGTACAGTACAGGACGGTCTGTAAATGTAATCTGTCAGGACAGAGCCGTACAGTACAGGACGGTCTGTAAATGTAATCTGTCAGGAGCAGAGTCGTACAGTACAGGACGGTCTGTAAATGTAATCTGTCAGGAGCAGAGCCGTACAGTACAGGACGGTCTGTAAATGTAATCTGTCAGGACAGAGCCGTACAGTACAGGACAGTCTGTAAATGTAATCTGTCAGGACAGAGCCGTACAGTACAGGACGGTCTGTAAATGTAATCTGTCAGGAGCAGAGCCGTACAGTACAGGACGGTCTGTAAATGTAATCTGTCAGGTCAGAGTCGTACAGTACAGGACGGTCTGTAAATGTAATCTGTCACGTCAGAGTTGTACAGTACAGGACGGTCTGTAAATGTAATCTGTCAGGAGCAGAGTCGTACAGTACAGGACGGTCTGTAAATGTAATCTGTCAGGAGCAGAGCCGTACAGTACAGGACGGTCTGTAAATGTAATCTGTCAGGACAGAGTCTTACAGTACAGGACGGTCTGTAAATGTAATCTGTCACGTCAGAGTCGTACAGTACAGGACGGTCTGTAAATGTAATCTGTCAGGAGCAGAGTCGTACAGTACAGGACGGTCTGTAAATGTAATCTGTCAGGTCAGAGTCGAACAGTACAGGACGGTCTGTAAATGTAATCTGTCAGGAGCAGAGTCGTACAGTACAGGACGGTCTGTAAATGTAATCTGTCAGGAGCAGAGCCGTACAGTACAGGACGGTCTGTAAATGTAATCTGTCAGGAGCAGAGTCGTACAGTACAGGACGGTCTGTAAATGTAATCTGTCAGGACAGACCGTACAGTACAGGACGGTCTGTAAATGTAATCTGTCAGGACAGAGCCGTACAGTACAGGACGGTCTGTAAATGTAATCTGTCAGGAGCAGAGTCGTACAGTACAGAACGGTCTGTAAATGTAATCTGTCAGGACAGAGTCGTACAGTACAGGACGGTCTGTAAATGTAATCTGTCAGGACAGAGTCCTACAGTACAGGACGATCTGTAAATGTAATCTGTCAGGACAGAGTCGTACAGTACAGGACGGTCTGTAAATGTAATCTGTCAGGAGCAGAGTCGTACAGTACAGGACAGTCTGTAAATGTAATCATTCAGGTCAGAGTCGTACAGTACAGGACGGTCTGTAAATGTAATCTATCAGGTCAGAGTCGTACAGTACAGGACGGTCTGTAAATGTAATCTGTCAGGTCAGAGCCGTACAGTACAGGACGGTCTGTAAATGTAATCTGTCAGGAGCAGAGTCGTACAGTACAGGACGGTCTGTAAATGTAATCTGTCAGGAGCAGAGCCGTACAGTACAGGACGGTCTGTAAATGTAATCTGTCAGGACAGAGCCGTACAGTACAGGACGGTCTGTAAATGTAATCTGTCAGGAGCAGAGTCGTACAGTACAGGACGGTCTGTAAATTTAATCTGTCAGGAGCAGAGCCGTACAGTACAGGAGGGTCTGTAAATGTAATCTGTCAGGACAGAGCCGTACAGTACAGGACGGTCTGTAAATGTAATCTGTCAGGACAGAGTTGTACAGTACAGGACGGTCTGTAAATGTAATCTGTCAGGACAGAGCCGTACAGTACAGGACGGTCTGTAAATGTAATATGTCAGGACAGAGTCGTACAGTACAGGACGGTCTGTAAATGTAATCTGTCAGGACAGCCGTACAGTACAGGACGGTCTGTAAATGTAATCTGTCAGGACAGAGTCGTACAGTACAGGACGGTCTGTAAATGTAATCTGTCAGGAGCAGAGCCGTACAGTACAGGACGGTCTGTAAATGTAATCTGTCAGGTCAGAGCCGTACAGTACAGGACGGTCTGTAAATGTAATCTGTCAGGTCAGAGCCGTACAGTACAGGACAGTCTGTAAATGTAATCTGTCAGGACAGAGCCGTACAGTACAGGACGGTCTGTAAATGTAATCTGTCAGGAGCAGAGTCGTACAGTACAGGACGGTCTGTAAATGTAATCTGTCAGGAGCAGAGTCGTACAGTACAGGACGGTCTGTAAATGTAATCTGTCAGGAGCAGAGTCGTACAGTAGAGGACTGTCTGACATTGAATCTGTTCTCTGTTTTCCTGCCACCGGGGTTGACCTCAGTGTTGCCAGGTGAATCTCCAAAGCTCCCCCTATACATCAGCCTGTTTCACCGTGTATCACTGTGTCTCACGCTAGATTACATAGCAGATAATTAGAAAGGTATCTCCCTGACTGAGCCCCCTAGAAATACCTTGGACCATAATCAAGATTGTCTGCGCATCTAAAAAGAACGAGACGGTAGAGGTTTGGCATTGATCCGGGTGCTACTACCAGTCCTTTGCCCTACAGGACATTTGATCCCGTATGACATGAGCTTCATTCTTCTACAGCTACAGCTTGATATACCAGCACTTAATTTAAGAGCGCAGTTAAATCACAGAAGCCATAATATGTCAAGTGATCCCTGTGCTTTGTTTGGGAGGAGGAGGAGGGGAAAAACAGTAAGTCATGAAAAAAGCTATGATTGCTTTTCTGTCCCTCCAAATGACAGTTATCACCTGAATGACCTGCTTGGGGCAGGGCCCATCTAGAAATGACACGCTAAGGCATAACGTCATCTAACAGGGTAGTTACGAAAATCAATACAAACCCCATTTCAAAAGATACTCAGTGTGTGAGAGGGACCACGCTGGAACGTTCTTTATTGAATAGGCCTCGGGGCTGGAAAACAAAAGTTTGTGACATTACACGTGATCTCCCCCCAGCACAGGATTCTGGGTCCTAGGCAGTCATTCCATTCTCAGTGTGTTCCTTAATTAACAAACAGCCCACTCCAGGCCTTTCACTGCATGGCTACTAACAGTGGTGTAAAGGACATCAGCAACAAATACTTTAAAGTACTATTTAAGTCGTTTTTTGGGGTTATCAGTACTTTACTATTTATATTTTTGACAGCTTTTACTTTTACTTCACTACATTTCTAAATAAAATAATGTACTTTTTACTCCGTACATTTTCCCTGACACCCAAGAAGTACTCGTTACATTTTGAATGTTTAGCAGGACAGGAAAATGGTCCAATTCACACACGTGTCAACAGAACATCCCTGGTCGTCTCTACTGTCTCTGATCTCGTGGACTCACTAAACAGAGAACATCCCTGGTCATCCCTACTGTCTCTGATCTCGTGGACTCACTAAACAGAGAACATCCCTGGTCATCCCTACTGCCTCTGATCTCGTGGACTCACTAAACAGAGACATCCCTGGTCATCCCTACTGCCTCTGATCTGGAGGACTCACTAAACAGAGAACATCCCTGGTCATCCCTACTGTCTCTGATCTGGAGGACTCACTAAACAGAGAACATCCCTGGTCATCCCTACTGCCTCTGATCTGGAGGACTCACCAGACAGAGAACATCCCTGGTCATCCCTACTGTCTCTGATCTGGAGGACTCACTAAACAGAGAACATCCCTGGTCATCCCTACTGCCTCTGATCTGGGGGACTCACTAAACAGAGAACATCCCTGGTCATCTCTACTGCCTCTGATCTGGAGGACTCACTAAACAGAGAACATCCCTGGTCATCCCTACTGTCTCTGATCTGGAGGGCTCACTAAACAGAGAACATCCCTGGTCATCCCTACTGCCTCTGATCTGGAGGACTCACTAAACAGAGAACATCCCTGGTCATCCCTACTGCCTCTGATTTGGAGGACTCACTAAACAGAGAACATCCCTGGTCATCCCTACTGCCTCTGATCTGGAGGACTCACTAAACAGAGAACATCCCTGGTCATCCCTACTGCCTCTGATCTGGAGGACTCACTAAACAGAGAACATCCCTGGTCATCCCTACTGCCTCTGGTCTGGAGGACTCACTAAACAGAGAACATCCCTGGTCATCTCTACTGCCTCTGATCTGGAGGACTCACTAAACAGAGAACATCCCTGGTCATCCTACTGCCTCTGGTCTGGTGGACTCACTAAACAGAGAACATCCCTGGTCATCTCTACTGCCTCTGATCTGGAGGACTCACTAAACAGAGAACATCCCTGGTCATCCCTACTGCCTCTTATCTGGAGGACTCACTAAACAGAGAACATCCCTGGTCATCCCTACTGCCTCTGATCTGGAGGACTCACCAGACAGAGAACATCCCTGGTCATCCCTACTGCCTCTGATCTGGAGGACTCACTAAACAGAGAACATCCCTGGTCATCTCTACTGCCTCTGATCTGGAGGACTCACTAAACAGAGAACATCCCTGGTCATCCCTACTGCCTCTGATCTGGAGGACTCACTAAACAGAGAACATCCCTGGTGATACTTAGGTATATTGAAAACCAACTACATTTTGACTTTTACTCAAGTAGTATTTTGATTTATTTATCCTTTATTTATTTTACTGGGTGACTTTCTCCTTTTACTTGAGTTATTTTCTATTAAGGTATCTTTACTTTTACTCAAATTAGACAACTGGGTAGTTTTTCCACCACTGGCTACTACGGCTTCATTCTAAACCCTCCTCAGTGTGACAGCCTTAACTAAACTAAGTACGGGGCTACTAACAGAATGACTGTCTTTCAGCTCGTCTTCAGCGGATCAATAGCAGCTGCTCTGACATTCACACTGAAACACATGTACACCAGCCCGCCCAGCCGTACAACTAGCTCGTCTAGTTCAACTGGCAAACACGTCCATATACATTACGTGTGTTGATTTGTTGTCAATACACGATCAGTTTGAAAGAGTGTCTGACGGAGTGAGCACAAAGACACTGAGGAGTGGATACCAAAGGAAATGGGCCTGAAACGCATCAATCTGCAGGGACTGTCAGCCGGGCCTGACAGAGCACTGAGATGTTGCCGGGTCGGATTAATAGACAGTAACATGTTATACAGCTGATGTATAGACAGTAACATGTTATAGATGTGATTTATAGACAGTAACATGTTATACAGCTGATTTATAGACAGTAACATGTTATAGATGTGATTTATAGACAGTAACATGTTATACAGCTGATTTATAGACAGTAACATGTTATAGATGTGATTTATAGACAGTAACATGTTATACAGCTGATGTATAGACAGTAACATGTTATACAGCTGATTTATAGACAGTAACATGTTATACAGCTGATTTATAGACAGTAACATGTTATAGATGTGATTTATAGACAGTAACATGTTATAGATGTGATTTATAGACAGTAACATGTTATAGATGTGATTTATAGACAGTAACATGTTATAGATGTGATTTATAGACAGTAACATGTTATACAGCTGATTTATAGACAGTAACATGTTATAGATGTGATTTATAGACAGTAACATGTTATACAGCTGATTTATAGACAGTAACATGTTATACAGCTGATGTATAGACAGTAACATGTTATACAGCTGATTTATAGACAGTAACATGTTATACAGCTGATTTATAGACAGTAACATGTTATAGATGTGATTTATAGACAGTAACATGTTATAGATGTGATTTATAGACAGTAACATGTTATAGATGTGATTTATAGACAGTAACATGTTATAGATGTGATTTATAGACAGTAACATGTTATACAGCTGATTAATAGACAGTAACATGTTATACAGCTGATTTATAGACAGTAACATGTTATAGATGTGATTTATAGACAGTAACATGTTATACAGCTGATTAATAGACAGTAACATGTTATACAGCTGATTTATAGACAGTAACATGTTATAGAGCTGATTTATAGACAGTAACATGTTATAGATGTGATTTATAGACAGTAACATGTTATACAGCTGATTTATAGACAGTAACATGTTATAGATGTGATGTATAGACAGTAACATGTTATAGATGTGATTTATAGACAGTAACATGTTATACAGCTGATTTATAGACAGTAACATGTTATAGATGTGATTTATAGACAGTAACATGTTATACAGCTGATTTATAGACAGTAACATGTTATACAGCTGATTAATAGACAGTAACATGTTATACAGCTGATTAATAGACAGTAACATGTTATACAGCTGATTTATAGACAGTAACATGTTATAGATGTGATTTATAGACAGTAACATGTTATAGATGTGATTTATAGACAGTAACATGTTATACAGCTGATTTATAGACAGTAACATGTTATACAGCTGATGTATAGACAGTAACATGTTATACAGCTGATTTATAGACAGTAACATGTTATAGATGTGATTTATAGACAGTAACATGTTATACAGCTGATGTATAGACAGTAACATGTTATAGATGTGATTTATAGACAGTAACATGTTATACAGCTGATGTATAGACAGTAACATGTTATAGATGTGATTTATAGACAGTAACATGTTATAGATGTGATTTATAGACAGTAACATGTTATAGATGTGATGTATAGACAGTAACATGTTATACAGCTGATTTATAGACAGTAACATGTTATAGATGTGATTTATAGACAGTAACATGTTATAGA
This sequence comes from Salvelinus fontinalis, assembly GCF_029448725.1. Taxonomy (NCBI): domain Eukaryota; kingdom Metazoa; phylum Chordata; class Actinopteri; order Salmoniformes; family Salmonidae; genus Salvelinus; species Salvelinus fontinalis. The sequence continues at coordinate 57,066 of NW_026600658.1, read as the reverse complement.
TGTGATTAATAGACAGTAACATGTTATACAGCTGATATATAGACAGTAACATGTTATACAGCTGATTTATAGACAGTAACATGTTATACAGCTGATTTATAGACAGTAACATGTTATAGATGTGATGTATAGACAGTAACATGTTATAGATGTGATTTATAGACAGTAACATGTTATAGATGTGATTTATAGACAGTAACATGTTATACAGCTGATATATAGACAGTAACATGTTATAGATGTGATTTATAGACAGTAACATGTTATACAGCTGATTTATAGACAGTAACATGTTATAGATGTGATTTATAGACAGTAACATGTTATAGATGTGATTTATAGACAGTAACATGTTATAGATGTGATTTATAGACAGTAACATGTTATACAGCTGATGTATAGACAGTAACATGTTATACAGCTGATGTATAGACAGTAACATGTTATACAGCTGATATATAGACAGTAACATGTTATAGATGTGATTTATAGACAGTAACATGTTATACAGCTGATTTATAGACAGTAACATGTTATAGATGTGATTTATAGACAGTAACATGTTATAGATGTGATTTATAGACAGTAACGTGTTATACAGCTGATTTATAGACAGTAACATGTTATACAGCTGATGTATAGACAGTAACATGTTATAGATGTGATTTATAGAAAGTAACATGTTATACAGCTGATGTATAGACAGTAACATGTTATAGATGTGATTTATAGACAGTAACATGTTATACAGCTGATTTATAGACAGTAACATGTTATAGATGTGATTTATAGACAGTAACATGTTATAGATGTGATTTATAGACAGTAACGTGTTATACAGCTGATTTATAGACAGTAACATGTTATAGATGTGATTTATAGACAGTAACATGTTATACAGCTGATTTATAGACAGTAACATGTTATACAGCTGATTTATAGACAGTAACATGTTATAGATGTGATTTATAGACAGTAACATGTTATAGATGTGATGTATAGACAGTAACATGTTATAGATGTGATTTATAGACAGTAACATGTTATAGATGTGATGTATAGACAGTAACATGTTATAGATGTGATTTATAGACAGTAACATGTTATACAGCTGATGTATAGACAGTAACATGTTATAGATGTGATTTATAGACAGTAACATGTTATAGATGTGATTTATAGACAGTAACATGTTATAGATGTGATTTATAGACAGTAACATGTTATACAGCTGATTTATAGACAGTAACATGTTATAGATGTGATTTATAGACAGTAACATGTTATACAGCTGATGTATAGACAGTAACATGTTATACAGCTGATTTATAGACAGTAACATGTTATAGATGTGATTAATAGACAGTAACATGTTATAGATGTGATTTATAGACAGTAACATGTTATAGATGTGATGTATAGACAGTAACATGTTATACAGCTGATTTATAGACAGTAACATGTTATAGATGTGATTTATAGACAGTAACATGTTATAGATGTGATTTATAGACAGTAACATGTTATAGATGTGATTTATAGACAGTAACATGTTATACAGCTGATGTATAGACAGTAACATGTTATAGATGTGATTTATAGACAGTAACATGTTATACAGCTGATGTATAGACAGTAACATGTTATAGATGTGATTTATAGACAGTAACATGTTATACAGCTGATTTATAGACAGTAACATGTTATACAGCTGATGTATAGACAGTAACATGTTATAGATGTGATTAATAGACAGTAACATGTTATAGATGTGATTAATAGACAGTAACATGTTATAGATGTGATGTATAGACAGTAACATGTTATACAGCTGATTTATAGACAGTAACATGTTATAGATGTGATTTATAGACAGTAACATGTTATAGATGTGATTAATAGACAGTAACATGTTATAGATGTGATTTATAGACAGTAACATGTTATACAGCTGATTTATAGACAGTAACATGTTATAGATGTGATTTATAGACAGTAACATGTTATACAGCTGATTTATAGACAGTAACATGTTATACAGCTGATTTATAGACAGTAACATGTTATACAGCTGATTTATAGACAGTAACATGTTATACAGCTGATTTATAGACAGTAACATGTTATAGATGTGATGTATAGACAGTAACATGTTATACAGCTGATTTATAGACAGTAACATGTTATAGATGTGATTTATAGACAGTAACATGTTATACAGCTGATTTATAGACAGTAACATGTTATAGATGTGATTTATAGACAGTAACATGTTATACAGCTGATTTATAGACAGTAACATGTTATAGATGTGATTTATAGACAGTAACATGTTATACAGCTGATTTATAGACAGTAACATGTTATACAGCTGATTTATAGACAGTAACATGTTATAGATGTGATTTATAGACAGTAACATGTTATAGATGTGATTTATAGACAGTAACATGTTATAGATGTGATTTATAGACAGTAACATGTTATACAGCTGATTTATAGACAGTAACATGTTATACAGCTGATTTATAGACAGTAACATGTTATACAGCTGATTTATAGACAGTAACATGTTATAGATGTGATGTATAGACAGTAACATGTTATACAGCTGATTTATAGACAGTAACATGTTATAGATGTGATTTATAGACAGTAACATGTTATACAGCTGATTTATAGACAGTAACATGTTATAGATGTGATTTATAGACAGTAACATGTTATAGATGTGATTTATAGACAGTAACATGTTATAGATGTGATTTATAGACAGTAACATGTTATACAGCTGATTTATAGACAGTAACATGTTATAGATGTGATTTATAGACAGTAACATGTTATAGATGTGATTTGTAGACAGTAACATGTTATACAGCTGATTTATAGACAGTAACATGTTATACAGCTGATTTATAGACAGTAACATGTTATACAGCTGATTAATAGACAGTAACATGTTATAGATGTGATTAATAGACAGTAACATGTTATAGATGTGATTTATAGACAGTAACATGTTATAGATGTGATTTATAGACAGTAACATGTTATAGATGTGATTTATAGACAGTAACATGTTATAGATGTGATTTATAGACAGTAACATGTTATACAGCTGATGTATAGACAGTAACATGTTATACAGCTGATTTATAGACAGTAACATGTTATACAGCTGATGTATAGACAGTAACATGTTATAGATGTGATTTATAGACAGTAACATGTTATACAGCTGATATATAGACAGTAACATGTTATACAGCTGATTTATAGACAGTAACATGTTATAGATGTGATTTATAGACAGTAACATGTTATACAGCTGATTTATAGACAGTAACATGTTATACAGCTGATGTATAGACAGTAACATGTTATAGATGTGATTTATAGACAGTAACATGTTATACAGCTGATATATAGACAGTAACATGTTATACAGCTGATGTATAGACAGTAACATGTTATAGATGTGATTTATAGACAGTAACATGTTATACAGCTGATTTATAGACAGTAACATGTTATAGATGTGATTTATAGACAGTAACATGTTATACAGCTGATTTATAGACAGTAACATGTTATAGATGTGATGTATAGACAGTAACATGTTATACAGCTGATTTATAGACAGTAACATGTTATACAGCTGATTTATAGACAGTAACATGTTATAGATGTGGATCCAACAGGGTATTTACTGATAGAGTGGAAGGGTCAACAACATGTGGCTCCAACAGGGTATTTACTGATAGAGTGGAAGGGTCAACAACATGTGGATCCAACAGGGTATTTACTGATAGAGTGGAAGGGTCAACAACATGTGGATCCAACAGGGTATTTACTGATAGAGTGGAAGGGTCAACAACATGTGGCTCCAACAGGGTATTTACTGATAGAGTGGAAGGGTCAACAACATGTGGATCCAACAGGGTATTTACTGATAGAGTGGAAGGGTCAACAACATGTGGATCCAACAGGGTATTTACTGATAGAGTGGAAGGGTCAACAACATGTGGCTCCAACAGGGTATTTACTGATAGAGTGGAAGGGTCAACAACATGTGGACCCAACAGGGTATTTACTGATAGAGTGGAAGGGTCAACAACATGTGGATCCAACAGGGTATTTACTGATAGAGTGGAAGGGTCAACAACATGTGGATCCAACAGGGTATTTACTGATAGAGTGGAAGGGTCAACAACATGTGGATCCAACAGGGTATTTACTGATAGAGTGGAAGGGTCAACAACATGTGGACCCAACAGGGTATTTACTGATAGAGTGGAAGGGTCAACAACATGTGGCTCCAACAGGGTATTTACTGATAGAGTGGAAGGGTCAACAACATGTGGATCCAACAGGGTATTAACTGATAGAGTGGAAGGGTCAACAACATGTGGACCCAACAGGGTATTTACTGATAGAGTGGAAGGGTCAACAACATGTGGATCCAACAGGGTATTTACTGATAGAGTGGAAGGGTCAACAACATGTGGCTCCAACAGGGTATTTACTGATAGAGTGGAAGGGTCAACAACATGTGGACCCAACAGGGTATTTACTGATAGAGTGGAAGGGTCAACAACATGTGGATCCAACAGGGTATTTACTGATAGAGTGGAAGGGTCAACAACATGTGGATCCAACAGGGTATTTACTGATAGAGTGGAAGGGTCAACAACATGTGGATCCAACAGGGTATTTACTGATAGAGTGGAAGGGTCAACAACATGTGGCTCCAACAGGGTATTTACTGATAGAGTGGAAGGGTCAACAACATGTGGATCCAACAGGGTATTTACTGATAGAGTGGAAGGGTCAACAACATGTGGATCCAACAGGGTATTTACTGATAGAGTGGAAGGGTCAACAACATGTGGATCCAACAGGGTATTTACTGATAGAGTGGAAGGGTCAACAACATGTGTCTCCAACAGGGTATTTACTGATAGAGTGGAAGGGTCAACAACATGTGGATCCAACAGGGTATTTACTGATAGAGTGGAAGGGTCAACAACATGTGGCTCCAACAGGGTATTTACTGATAGAGTGGAAGGGTCAACAACATGTGGATCCAACAGGGTATTTACTGATAGAGTGGAAGGGTCAACAACATGTGGATCCAACAGGGTATTTACTGATAGAGTGGAAGGGTCAACAACATGTGGCTCCAACAGGGTATTTACTGATAGAGTGGAAGGGTCAACAACATGTGGATCCAACAGGGTATTTACTGATAGAGTGGAAGGGTCAACAACATGTGGACCCAACAGGGTATTTACTGATAGAGTGGAAGGTGGAAGGGTCAACAACATGTGGCTCCAACAGGGTATTTACTGATAGAGTGGAAGGGTCAACATCATGTGGCTCCAACAGGGTATTTACTGATAGAGTGGAAGGGTCAACAACATGTGGATCCAACAGGGTATTTACTGATAGAGTGGAAGGGTCAACAACATGTGGCTCCAACAGGGTGTTTACTGATAGAGTGGAAGGGTCAACAACATGTGGCTCCAACAGGGTATTTACTGATAGAGTGGAAGGTGGAAGGGTCAACAACATGTGGCTCCAACAGGGTATTTACTGATAGAGTGGAAGGGTCAACAACATGTGGATCCAACAGGGTATTTACTGATAGAGTGGAAGGGTCAACAACATGTGGCTCCAACAGGGTATTTACTGATAGAGTGGAAGGGTCAACAACATGTGGCTCCAACAGGGTATTTACTGATAGAGTGGAAGGGTCAACAACATGTGGATCCAACAGGGTATTTACTGATAGAGTGGAAGGGTCAACAACATGTGTCTCCAACAGGGTATTTACTGATAGAGTGGAAGGGTCAACAACATGTGGCTCCAACAGGGTATTTACTGATAGAGTGGAAGGGTCAACAACATGTGGATCCAACAGGGTATTTACTGATAGAGTGGAAGGGTCAACAACATGTGGCTCCAACAGGGTATTTACTGATAGAGTGGAAGGGTCAACAACATGTGGATCCAACAGGGTATTTACTGATAGAGTGGAAGGGTCAACAACATGTGGCTCCAACAGGGTATTTACTGATAGATTGGAAGGGTCAACAACATGTGGACCCAACAGGGTATTTACTGATAGAGTGGAAGGGTCAACAACATGTGGATCCAACAGGGTATTTACTGATAGAGTGGAAGGGTCAACAACATGTGGCTCCAACAGGGTATTTACTGATAGAGTGGAAGGGTCAACAACATGTGGCTCCAACAGGGTATTTACTGATAGAGTGGAAGGGTCAACAACATGTGGCTCCAACAGGGTATTTACTGATAGAGTGGAAGGGTCAACAACATGTGGCTCCAACAGGGTATTTACTGATAGAGTGGAAGGGTCAACAACATGTGGATCCAACAGGGTATTTACTGATAGAGTGGAAGGGTCAACAACATGTGGCTCCAACAGGGTATTTACTGATAGAGTGGAAGGGTCAACAACATGTGGCTCCAACAGGGTATTTACTGATAGAGTGGAAGGGTCAACAACATGTGGCTCCAACAGGGTATTTACTGATAGAGTGGAAGGGTCAACAACATGTGGATCCAACAGGGTATTTACTGATAGAGTGGAAGGGTCAACAACATGTGGATCCAACAGGGTATTTACTGATAGAGTGGAAGGTGGAAGGGTCAACAACATGTGGCTCCAACAGGGTATTTACTGATAGAGTGGAAGGGTCAACAACATGTGGATCCAACAGGGTATTTACTGATAGAGTGGAAGGGTCAACAACATGTGGCTCCAACAGGGTATTTACTGATAGAGAGGAAGGGTCAACAACATGTGGATCCAACAGGGTATTTACTGATAGACTGGAAGGGTCAACAACATGTGGATCCAACAGGGTATTTACTGATAGAGTGGAAGGGTCAACAACATGTGGCTCCAACAGGGTATTTACTGATAGAGTGGAAGGTGGAAGGGTCAACAACATGTGGATCCAACAGGGTATTTACTGATAGAGTGGAAGGGTCAACAACATGTGGATCCAACAGGGTATTTACTGATAGAGTGGAAGGGTCAACAACATGTGGCTCCAACAGGGTATTTACTGATAGAGTGGAAGGGTCAACAACATGTGGATCCAACAGGGTATTTACTGATAGAGTGGAAGGGTCAACAACATGTGGCTCCAACAGGGTATTTACTGATAGAGTGGAAGGGTCAACAACATGTGCCTCCAACAGGGTATTTACTGATAGAGTGGAAGGGTCAACAACATGTGGACCCAACAGGGTATTTACTGATAGAGAGGAAGGTGGAAGGGTCAACACCATGTGGCTCCAACAGGGTATTTACTGATAGAGTGGAAGGGTCAACAACATGTGGCTCCAACAGGGTATTTACTGATAGAGTGGAAGGGTCAACAACATGTGGATCCAACAGGGTATTTACTGATAGAGTGGAAGGGTCAACAACATGTGGCTCCAACAGGGTATTTACTGATAGAGTGGAAGGGTCAACAACATGTGGCTCCAACAGGGTATTTACTGATAGGGGTGAAGGGTCAACAACATGTGGCTCCAACAGGGTATTTACTGATAGAGTGGAAGGGTCAACAACATGTGGATCCAACAGGGTATTTACTGGTAGAGTGGAAGGGTCAACAACATGTGGATCCAACAGGGTATTTACTGATAGAGTGGAAGGGTCAACAACATGTGTCTCCAACAGGGTATTTACTGATAGAGTGGAAGGGTCAACAACATGTGGCTCCAACAGGGTATTTACTGATAGAGTGGAAGGGTCAACAACATGTGGCTCCAACAGGGTATTTACTGATAGAGAGGAAGGGTCAACAACATGTGGCTCCAACAGGGTATTTACTGATAGAGTGGAAGGGTCAACAACATGTGGATCCAACAGGGTATTTACTGATAGAGTGGAAGGGTCAACAACATGTGGCTCCAACAGGGTATTTACTGATAGAGTGGAAGGGTCAACAACATGTGGATCCAACAGGGTATTTACTGATAGAGTGGAAGGGTCAACAACATGTGTCTCCAACAGGGTATTTACTGATAGAGTGGAAGGGTCAACAACATGTGGATCCAACAGGGTATTTACTGATAGAGTGGAAGGGTCAACAACATGTGGCTCCAACAGGGTATTTACTGATAGAGTGGAAGGGTCAACAACATGTGGCTCCAACAGGGTATTTACTGATAGAGTGGAAGGGTCAACAACATGTGGATCCAACAGGGTATTTACTGATAGAGTGGAAGGGTCAACAACATGTGGATCCAACAGGGTATTTACTGATAGAGTGGAAGGGTCAACAACATGTGGCTCCAACAGGGTATTTACTGATAGAGTGGAAGGGTCAACAACATGTGGATCCAACAGGGTATTTACTGATAGAGTGGAAGGGTCAACAACATGTGGCTCCAACAGGGTATTTACTGATAGAGTGGAAGGGTCAACAACATGTGGATCCAACAGGGTATTTACTGATAGAGTGGAAGGGTCAACAACATGTGTCTCCAACAGGGTATTTACTGATAGAGTGGAAGGGTCAACAACATGTGGCTCCAACAGGGTATTTACTGATAGAGTGGAAGGTGGAAGGGTCAACAACATGTGGATCCAACAGGGTATTTACTGATAGAGTGGAAGGGTCAACAACATGTGGCTCCAACAGGGTATTTACTGATAGAGTGGGTCAACAACATGTGGATCCAACAGGGTATTTACTGATAGAGTGGAAGGTGGAAGGGTCAACAACATGTGGATCCAACAGGGTATTTACTGATAAGATTGGAAGGGTCAACAACATGTGGATCCAACAGGGTATTTACTGATAGAGTGGAAGGGTCAACAACATGTGGATCCAACAGGGTATTTACTGATAGAGTGGAAGGGTCAACAACATGTGGATCCAACAGGGTATTTACTGATAGAGTGGAAGGGTCAACAACATGTGGATCCAACAGGGTATTTACTGATAGAGTGGAAGGTGGAAGGGTCAACAACATGTGGATCCAACAGGGTATTTACTGATAGAGTGGAAGGGTCAACAACATGTGGATCCAACAGGGTATTTACTGATAGAGTGGAAGGGTCAACAACATGTGGCTCCAACAGGGTATTTACTGATAGAGAGGAAGGGTCAACAACATGTGGACCCAACAGGGTATTTACTGATAGAGTGGAAGGGTCAACAACATGTGGATCCAACAGGGTATTTACTGATAGAGTGGAAGGGTCAACAACATGTGGCTCCAACAGGGTATTTACTGATAGAGTGGAAGGGTCAACAACATGTGGATCCAACAGGGTATTTACTGATAGAGTGGAAGGGTCAACAACATGTGGATCCAACAGGGTATTTACTGATAGAGAGGAAGGGTCAACAACATGTGGATCCAACAGGGTATTTACTGATAGAGTGGAAGGGTCAACAACATGTGGCTCCAACAGGGTATTTACTGATAGAGTGGAAGGGTCAACAACATGTGGCTCCAACAGGGTATTTACTGGTAGAGTGGAAGGGTCAACAACATGTGGCTCCAACAGGGTATTTACTGATAGAGTGGAAGGGTCAACAACATGTGGCTCCAACAGGGTATTTACTGGTAGAGTGGAAGGGTCAACAACATGTGGATCCAACAGGGTATTTACTGATAGAGTGGAAGGGTCAACAACATGTGGCTCCAACAGGGTATTTACTGATAGAGTGGAAGGGTCAACAACATGTGGCTCCAACAGGGTATTTACTGATAGAGTGGAAGGGTCAACAACATGTGGCTCCAACAGGGTATTTACTGATAGGGGTGAAGGGTCAACAACATGTGGCTCCAACAGGGTATTTACAGATAGAGTGGAAGGGTCAACAACATGTGGATCCAACAGGGTATTTACTGGTAGAGTGGAAGGGTCAACAACATGTGTCTCCAACAGGGTATTTACTGATAGAGTGGAAGGGTCAACAACATGTGGCTCCAACAGGGTATTTACTGATAGAGAGGAAGGGTCAACAACATGTGGCTCCAACAGGGTATTTACTGATAGAGTGGAAGGGTCAACAACATGTGGATCCAACAGGGTATTTACTGATAGAGTGGAAGGGTCAACAACATGTGGCTCCAACAGGGTATTTACTGATAGAGTGGAAGGGTCAACAACATGTGGATCCAACAGGGTATTTACTGATAGAGTGGAAGGGTCAACAACATGTGGCTCCAACAGGGTATTTACTGATAGAGTGGAAGGGTCAACAACATGTGGCTCCAACAGGGTATTTACTGATAGAGTGGAAGGGTCAACAACATGTGGATCCAACAGGGTATTTACTGATAGAGTGGAAGGGTCAACAACATGTGGATCCAACAGGGTATTTACTGATAGAGTGGAAGGGTCAACAACATGTGGCTCCAACAGGGTATTTACTGATAGAGTGGAAGGGTCAACAACATGTGGATCCAACAGGGTATTTACTGATAGAGTGGAAGGGTCAACAACATGTATCTCCAACAGGGTATTTACTGATAGAGTGGAAGGGTCAACAACATGTGTCTCCAACAGGGTATTTACTGATAGAGTGGAAGGTTCAACAACATGTGGCTCCAACAGGGTATTTACTGATAGAGTGGAAGGTGGAAGGGTCAACAACATGTGGATCCAACAGGGTATTTACTGATAGAGTGGAAGGGTCAACAACATGTGGATCCAACAGGGTATTTACTGATAGAGTGGAAGGGTCAACAACATGTGGCTCCAACAGGGTATTTACTGATAGAGTGGAAGGGTCAACAACATGTGGATCCAACAGGGTATTTACTGATAGAGTGGAAGGGTCAACAACATGTGTCTCCAACAGGGTATTTACTGATAGAGTGGAAGGGTCAACAACATGTGTCTCCAACAGGGTTTTTACTGATAGAGTGGAAGGGTCAACAACATGTGGCTCCAACAGGGTATTTACTGATAGAGTGGAAGGTGGAAGGGTCAACAACATGTGGATCCAACAGGGTATTTACTGATAGAGTGGAAGGGTCAACAACATGTGGCTCCAACAGGGTATTTACTGATAGAGAGGAAGGGTCAACAACATGTGGACCCAACAGGGTATTTACTGATAGAGTGGAAGGGTCAACAACATGTGGATCCAACAGGGTATTTACTGATAGAGTGGAAGGGTCAACAACATGTGGCTCCAACAGGGTATTTACTGATAGAGTGGAAGGGTCAACAACATGTGGATCCAACAGGGTATTTACTGATAGAGTGGAAGGGTCAACAACATGTGGATCCAACAGGGTATTTACTGATAGAGAGGAAGGGTCAACAACATGTGGATCCAACAGGGTATTTACTGATAGAGTGGAAGGGTCAACAACATGTGGCTCCAACAGGGTATTTACTGATAGAGTGGAAGGGTCAACAACATGTGGCTCCAACAGGGTATTTACTGGTAGAGTGGAAGGGTCAACAACATGTGGCTCCAACAGGGTATTTACTGATAGAGTGGAAGGGTCAACAACATGTGGCTCCAACAGGGTATTTACTGGTAGAGTGGAAGGGTCAACAATATGTGGATCCAACAGGGTATTTACTGATAGAGTGGAAGGGTCAACAACATGTGGCTCCAACAGGGTATTTACTGATAGAGTGGAAGGGTCAACAACATGTGGCTCCAACAGGGTATTTACTGATAGAGTGGAAGGGTCAACAACATGTGGCTCCAACAGGGTATTTACTGATAGGGGTGAAGGGTCAACAACATGTGGCTCCAACAGGGTATTTACTGATAGGTTGGAAGGGTCAACAACATGTGGATCCAACAGGGTATTTACTGGTAGAGTGGAAGGGTCAACAACATGTGTCTCCAACAGGGTATTTACTGATAGAGTGGAAGGGTCAACAACATGTGGCTCCAACAGGGTATTTACTGATAGAGAGGAAGGGTCAACAACATGTGGCTCCAACAGGGTATTTACTGATAGAGTGGAAGGGTCAACAACATGTGGATCCAACAGGGTATTTACTGATAGAGTGGAAGGGTCAACAACATGTGGCTCCAACAGGGTATTTACTGATAGAGTGGAAGGGTCAACAACATGTGGATCCAACAGGGTATTTACTGATAGAGTGGAAGGGTCAACAACATGTGGCTCCAACAGGGTATTTACTGATAGAGTGGAAGGGTCAACAACATGTGGCTCCAACAGGGTATTTACTGATAGAGTGGAAGGGTCAACAACATGTGGATCCAACAGGGTATTTACTGATAGAGTGGAAGGGTCAACAACATGTGGATCCAACAGGGTATTTACTGATAGAGTGGAAGGGTCAACAACATGTGGATCCAACAGGGTATTTACTGATAGAGTGGAAGGGTCAACAACATGTGTCTCCAACAGGGTATTTACTGATAGAGTGGAAGGGTCAACAACATGTGTCTCCAACAGGGTATTTACTGATAGAGTGGAAGGGTCAACAACATGTGGCTCCAACAGGGTATTTACTGATAGAGTGGAAGGTGGAAGGGTCAACAACATGTGGATCCAACAGGGTATTTACTGATAGAGTGGAAGGGTCAACAACATGTGGCTCCAACAGGGTATTTACTGATAGAGTGGGTAAACAACATGTGGATCCAACAGGGTATTTACTGATAGAGTGGAAGGGTCAACAACATGTGGATCCAACAGGGTATTTACTGATAGAGTGGAAGGGTCAACAACATGTGGATCCAACAGGGTATTTACTGATAGAGTGGAAGGGTCAACAACATGTGGATCCAACAGGGTATTTACTGATAGAGTGGAAGGGTCAACAACATGTGGATCCAACAGGGTATTTACTGATAGAGTGGAAGGGTCAACAACATGTGGCTCCAACAGGGTATTTACTGATAGAGTGGAAGGGTCAACAACATGTGGATCCAACAGGGTATTTACTGATAGAGTGGAAGGGTCAACAACATGTGGCTCCAACAGGGTATTTACTGATAGAGTGGAAGGTGGAAGGGTCAACAACATGTGGATCCAACAGGGTATTTACTGGTAGAGTGGAAGGGTCAACAACATGTGGATCCAACAGGGTATTTACTGATAGAGTGGAAGGGTCAACAACATGTGGCTCCAACAGGGTATTTACTGATAGAGTGGAAGGGTCAACAACATGTGGCTCCAACAGGGTATTTACTGATAGAGTGGAAGGGTCAACAACATGTGGCTCCAACAGGGTATTTACTGATAGGGGTGAAGGGTCAACAACATGTGGCTCCAACAGGGTATTTACTGATAGAGTGGAAGGGTCAACAACATGTGGATCCAACAGGGTATTTACTGGTAGAGTGGAAGGGTCAACAACATGTGTCTCCAACAGGGTATTTACTGATAGAGTGGAAGGGTCAACAACATGTGGCTCCAACAGGGTATTTACTGATAGAGAGGAAGGGTCAACAACATGTGGCTCCAACAGGGTATTTACTGATAGAGTGGAAGGGTCAACAACATGTGGATCCAACAGGGTATTTACTGATAGAGTGGAAGGGTCAACAACATGTGGCTCCAACAGGGTATTTACTGATAGAGTGGAAGGGTCAACAACATGTGGATCCAACAGGGTATTTACTGATAGAGTGGAAGGGTCAACAACATGTGGCTCCAACAGGGTATTTACTGATAGAGTGGAAGGGTCAACAACATGTGGCTCCAACAGGGTATTTACTGATAGAGTGGAAGGGTCAACAACATGTGGATCCAACAGGGTATTTACTGATAGAGTGGAAGGGTCAACAACATGTGGATCCAACAGGGTATTTACTGATAGAGTGGAAGGGTCAACAACATGTGGCTCCAACAGGGTATTTACTGATAGAGTGGAAGGGTCAACAACATGTGGATCCAACAGGGTATTTACTGATAGAGTGGAAGGGTCAACAACATGTATCTCCAACAGGGTATTTACTGATAGAGTGGAAGGGTCAACAACATGTGTCTCCAACAGGGTATTTACTGATAGAGTGGAAGGTTCAACAACATGTGGCTCCAACAGGGTATTTACTGATAGAGTGGAAGGTGGAAGGGTCAACAACATGTGGATCCAACAGGGTATTTACTGATAGAGTGGAAGGGTCAACAACATGTGGATCCAACAGGGTATTTACTGATAGAGTGGAAGGGTCAACAACATGTGGCTCCAACAGGGTATTTACTGATAGAGTGGAAGGGTCAACAACATGTGGATCCAACAGGGTATTTACTGATAGAGTGGAAGGGTCAACAACATGTATCTCCAACAGGGTATTTACTGATAGAGTGGAAGGGTCAACAACATGTGTCTCCAACAGGGTATTTACTGATAGAGTGGAAGGTTCAACAACATGTGGCTCCAACAGGGTATTTACTGATAGAGTGGAAGGTGGAAGGGTCAACAACATGTGGATCCAACAGGGTATTTACTGATAGAGTGGAAGGGTCAACAACATGTGGATCCAACAGGGTATTTACTGATAGAGTGGAAGGGTCAACAACATGTGGCTCCAACAGGGTATTTACTGATAGAGTGGAAGGGTCAACAACATGTGGATCCAACAGGGTATTTACTGATAGAGTGGAAGGGTCAACAACATGTGTCTCCAACAGGGTATTTACTGATAGAGTGGAAGGGTCAACAACATGTGTCTCCAACAGGGTTTTTACTGATAGAGTGGAAGGGTCAACAACATGTGGCTCCAACAGGGTATTTACTGATAGAGTGGAAGGTGGAAGGGTCAACAACATGTGGATCCAACAGGGTATTTACTGATAGAGTGGAAGGGTCAACAACATGTGGCTCCAACAGGGTATTTACTGATAGAGTGGAAGGGTCAACAACATGTGGATCCAACAGGGTATTTACTGATAGAGTGGAAGGGTCAACAACATGTGGCTCCAACAGGGTATTTACTGATAGAGTGGAAGGGTCAACAACATGTGGATCCAACAGGGTATTTACTGATAGAGTGGAAGGGTCAACAACATGTGGATCCAACAGGGTATTTACTGATAGAGAGGAAGGGTCAACAACATGTGGATCCAACAGGGTATTTACTGATAGAGTGGAAGGGTCAACAACATGTGGCTCCAACAGGGTATTTACTGATAGAGTGGAAGGGTCAACAACATGTGGCTCCAACAGGGTATTTACTGGTAGAGTGGAAGGGTCAACAACATGTGGCTCCAACAGGGTATTTACTGATAGAGTGGAAGGGTCAACAACATGTGGCTCCAACAGGGTATTTACTGGTAGAGTGGAAGGGTCAACAATATGTGGATCCAACAGGGTATTTACTGATAGAGTGGAAGGGTCAACAACATGTGGCTCCAACAGGGTATTTACTGATAGAGTGGAAGGGTCAACAACATGTGGCTCCAACAGGGTATTTACTGATAGAGTGGAAGGGTCAACAACATGTGGCTCCAACAGGGTATTTACTGATAGGGGTGAAGGGTCAACAACATGTGGCTCCAACAGGGTATTTACTGATAGGTTGGAAGGGTCAACAACATGTGGATCCAACAGGGTATTTACTGGTAGAGTGGAAGGGTCAACAACATGTGTCTCCAACAGGGTATTTACTGATAGAGTGGAAGGGTCAACAACATGTGGCTCCAACAGGGTATTTACTGATAGAGAGGAAGGGTCAACAACATGTGGCTCCAACAGGGTATTTACTGATAGAGTGGAAGGGTCAACAACATGTGGATCCAACAGGGTATTTACTGATAGAGTGGAAGGGTCAACAACATGTGGCTCCAACAGGGTATTTACTGATAGAGTGGAAGGGTCAACAACATGTGGATCCAACAGGGTATTTACTGATAGAGTGGAAGGGTCAACAACATGTGGCTCCAACAGGGTATTTACTGATAGAGTGGAAGGGTCAACAACATGTGGCTCCAACAGGGTATTTACTGATAGAGTGGAAGGGTCAACAACATGTGGATCCAACAGGGTATTTACTGATAGAGTGGAAGGGTCAACAACATGTGGATCCAACAGGGTATTTACTGATAGAGTGGAAGGGTCAACAACATGTGGCTCCAACAGGGTATTTACTGATAGAGTGGAAGGGTCAACAACATGTGGATCCAACAGGGTATTTACTGATAGAGTGGAAGGGTCAACAACATGTGGATCCAACAGGGTATTTACTGATAGAGTGGAAGGGTCAACAACATGTGGCTCCAACAGGGTATTTACTGATAGAGTGGAAGGGTCAACAACATGTGGATCCAACAGGGTATTTACTGATAGAGTGGAAGGGTCAACAACATGTATCTCCAACAGGGTATTTACTGATAGAGTGGAAGGGTCAACAACATGTGTCTCCAACAGGGTATTTACTGATAGAGTGGAAGGTTCAACAACATGTGGCTCCAACAGGGTATTTACTGATAGAGTGGAAGGTGGAAGGGTCAACAACATGTGGATCCAACAGGGTATTTACTGATAGAGTGAAGGGTCAACAACATGTGGATCCAACAGGGTATTTACTGATAGAGTGGAAGGGTCAACAACATGTGGCTCCAACAGGGTATTTACTGATAGAGTGGAAGGGTCAACAACATGTGGATCCAACAGGGTATTTACTGATAGAGTGGAAGGGTCAACAACATGTGTCTCCAACAGGGTATTTACTGATAGAGTGGAAGGGTCAACAACATGTGTCTCCAACAGGGTTTTTACTGATAGAGTGGAAGGGTCAACAACATGTGGCTCCAACAGGGTATTTACTGATAGAGTGGAAGGTGGAAGGGTCAACAACATGTGGATCCAACAGGGTATTTACTGATAGAGTGGAAGGGTCAACAACATGTGGCTCCAACAGGGTATTTACTGATAGAGAGGAAGGGTCAACAACATGTGGACCCAACAGGGTATTTACTGATAGAGTGGAAGGGTCAACAACATGTGGATCCAACAGGGTATTTACTGATAGAGTGGAAGGGTCAACAACATGTGGCTCCAACAGGGTATTTACTGATAGAGTGGAAGGGTCAACAACATGTGGATCCAACAGGGTATTTACTGATAGAGTGGAAGGGTCAACAACATGTGGATCCAACAGGGTATTTACTGATAGAGAGGAAGGGTCAACAACATGTGGATCCAACAGGGTATTTACTGATAGAGTGGAAGGGTCAACAACATGTGGCTCCAACAGGGTATTTACTGATAGAGTGGAAGGGTCAACAACATGTGGCTCCAACAGGGTATTTACTGGTAGAGTGGAAGGGTCAACAACATGTGGCTCCAACAGGGTATTTACTGATAGAGTGGAAGGGTCAACAACATGTGGCTCCAACAGGGTATTTACTGGTAGAGTGGAAGGGTCAACAATATGTGGATCCAACAGGGTATTTACTGATAGAGTGGAAGGGTCAACAACATGTGGCTCCAACAGGGTATTTACTGATAGAGTGGAAGGGTCAACAACATGTGGCTCCAACAGGGTATTTACTGATAGAGTGGAAGGGTCAACAACATGTGGCTCCAACAGGGTATTTACTGATAGGGGTGAAGGGTCAACAACATGTGGCTCCAACAGGGTATTTACTGATAGGTTGGAAGGGTCAACAACATGTGGATCCAACAGGGTATTTACTGGTAGAGTGGAAGGGTCAACAACATGTGTCTCCAACAGGGTATTTACTGATAGAGTGGAAGGGTCAACAACATGTGGCTCCAACAGGGTATTTACTGATAGAGAGGAAGGGTCAACAACATGTGGCTCCAACAGGGTATTTACTGATAGAGTGGAAGGGTCAACAACATGTGGATCCAACAGGGTATTTACTGATAGAGTGGAAGGGTCAACAACATGTGGCTCCAACAGGGTATTTACTGATAGAGTGGAAGGGTCAACAACATGTGGATCCAACAGGGTATTTACTGATAGAGTGGAAGGGTCAACAACATGTGGCTCCAACAGGGTATTTACTGATAGAGTGGAAGGGTCAACAACATGTGGCTCCAACAGGGTATTTACTGATAGAGTGGAAGGGTCAACAACATGTGGATCCAACAGGGTATTTACTGATAGAGTGGAAGGGTCAACAACATGTGGATCCAACAGGGTATTTACTGATAGAGTGGAAGGGTCAACAACATGTGGCTCCAACAGGGTATTTACTGATAGAGTGGAAGGGTCAACAACATGTGGATCCAACAGGGTATTTACTGATAGAGTGGAAGGGTCAACAACATGTGTCTCCAACAGGGTATTTACTGATAGAGTGGAAGGGTCAACAACATGTGTCTCCAACAGGGTATTTACTGATAGAGTGGAAGGGTCAACAACATGTGGCTCCAACAGGGTATTTACTGATAGAGTGGAAGGTGGAAGGGTCAACAACATGTGGATCCAACAGGGTATTTACTGATAGAGTGGAAGGGTCAACAACATGTGGCTCCAACAGGGTATTTACTGATAGAGTGGGTAAACAACATGTGGATCCAACAGGGTATTTACTGATAGAGTGGAAGGGTCAACAACATGTGGATCCAACAGGGTATTTACTGATAGAGTGGAAGGGTCAACAACATGTGGATCCAACAGGGTATTTACTGATAGAGTGGAAGGGTCAACAACATGTGGATCCAACAGGGTATTTACTGATAGAGTGGAAGGGTCAACAACATGTGGCTCCAACAGGGTATTTACTGATAGAGTGGAAGGGTCAACAACATGTGGATCCAACAGGGTATTTACTGATAGAGTGGAAGGGTCAACAACATGTGGCTCCAACAGGGTATTTACTGATAGAGTGGAAGGTGGAAGGGTCAACAACATGTGGATCCAACAGGGTATTTACTGATAGAGTGGAAGGGTCAACAACATGTGGATCCAACAGGGTATTTACTGATAGAGTGGAAGGGTCAACAACATGTGGCTCCAACAGGGTATTTACTGATAGAGAGGAAGGGTCAACAACATGTGGATCCAACAGGGTATTTACTGATAGAGTGGAAGGGTCAACAACATGTGGCTCCAACAGGGTATTTACTGATAGAGTGGAAGGGTCAACAACATGTGGATCCAACAGGGTATTTACTGATAGAGTGGAAGGGTCAACAACATGTGGCTCCAACAGGGTATTTACTGATAGAGTGGAAGGGTCAACAACATGTGGATCCAACAGGGTATTTACTGATAGAGTGGAAGGGTCAACAACATGTGGCTCCAACAGGGTATTTACTGATAGAGTGGAAGGGTCAACAACATGTGGATCCAACAGGGTATTTACTGATAGAGTGGAAGGGTCAACAACATGTGGATCCAACAGGGTATTTACTGATAGAGTGGAAGGGTCAACAACATGTGGATCCAACAGGGTATTTACTGATAGAGTGGAAGGGTCAACAACATGTGGCTCCAACAGGGTATTTACTGATAGAGTGGAAGGGTCAACAACATGTGGATCCAACAGGGTATTTACTGATAGAGTGGAAGGGTCAACAACATGTGGATCCAACAGGGTATTTACTGATAGAGTGGAAGGGTCAACAACATGTGGCTCCAACAGGGTATTTACTGATAGAGTGGAAGGGTCAACAACATGTGGACAAAACAGGGTATTTACCGATAGACTGGAAGGTGGAAGGGTCAACAACATGTGGATCCAACAGGGTATTTACTAATAGACTGGAAGGTGGAAGGGTCAACAACATGTGGACCCAACAGGGTATTTACTGATAGACTGGAAGGTGGAAGGGTCAACAACATGTGGATCCAACAGGGTATTTACTGATAGACTGGAAGGTGGAAGGGTCAACAACATGTGGATCCAACAGGGTATTTACTGATAGAGTGGAAGGGTCAACAACATGTGGATCCAACAGGGTATTTACTGATAGAGTGGAAGGGTCAACAACATGTGGATCCAACAGGGTATTTACTGATAGAGTGGAAGGGTCAACAACATGTGGCTCCAACAGGGTATTTACTGATAGAGTGGAAGGGTCAACAACATGTGGACCCAACAGGGTATTTACTGATAGACTGGAAGGTGGAAGGGTCAACAACATGTGGATCCAACAGGGTATTTACTGATAGACTGGAAGGTGGAAGGGTCAACAACATGTGGACCCAACAGGGTATTTACTGATAGACTGGAAGGTGGAAGGGTCAACAACATGTGGATCCAACAGGGTATTTACTGATAGACTGGAAGGTGGAAGGGTCAACAACATGTGGATCCAACAGGGTATTTACTGATAGAGTGGAAGGGTCAACAACATGTGGCTCCAACAGGGTATTTACTGATAGAGTGGAAGGGTCAACAACATGTGGACCCAACAGGGTATTTACTGATAGAGTGGAAGGTGGAAGGGTCAACAACATGTGGCTCCAACAGGGTATTTACTGATAGAGTGGAAGGGTCAACATCATGTGGATCCAACAGGGTATTTACTGATAGAGTGGAAGGTGGAAGGGTCAACAACATGTGGATCCAACAGGGTATTTACTGATAGAGTGGAAGGGTCAACAACATGTGGATCCAACAGGGTATTTACTGATAGAGTGGAAGGGTCAACAACATGTGGATCCAACAGGGTATTTACTGATAGAGTGGAAGGGTCAACAACATGTGGCTCCAACAGGGTATTTACTGATAGAGTGGAAGGGTCAACAACATGTGGATCCAACAGGGTATTTACTGGTAGAGTGGAAGGGTCAACAACATGTGGCTCCAACAGGGTATTTACTGATAGAGAGGAAGGGTCAACAACATGTGGATCCAACAGGGTATTTACTGATAGAGTGGAAGGGTCAACAACATGTGGCTCCAACAGGGTATTTACTGGTAGAGTGGAAGGGTCAACAACATGTGGCTCCAACAGGGTATTTACTGATAGAGTGGAAGGTGGAAGGGTCAACAACATGTGGATCCAACAGGGTATTTACTGATAGAGTGGAAGGGTCAACAACATGTGGATCCAACAGGGTATTTACTGATAGAGTGGAAGGGTCAACAACATGTGGATCCAACAGGGTATTTACTGATAGAGTGGAAGGGTCAACAACATGTGGCTCCAACAGGGTATTTACTGATAGAGTGGAAGGGTCAACAACATGTGGCTCCAACAGGGTATTTACAGATAGAGTGGAAGGGTCAACAACATGTGGATCCAACAGGGTATTTACTGATAGAGTGGAAGGGTCAACAACATGTGGCTCCAACAGGGTATTTACTGATAGAGAGGAAGGGTCAACAACATGTGGACCCAACAGGGTATTTACTGATAGAGTGGAAGGGTCAACAACATGTGGATCCAACAGGGTATTTACTGATAGAGTGGAAGGGTCAACAACATGTGGCTCAAACAGGGTATTTACTGATAGAGTGGAAGGGTCAACAACATGTGGATCGAACAGGGTATTTACTGATAGAGTGGAAGGGGCAACAACATGTGGATCCAACAGGGTATTTACTGATAGAGAGGAAGGGTCAACAACATGTGGATCCAACAGGGTATTTACTGATAGAGTGGAAGGGTCAACAACATGTGGCTCCAACAGGGTATTTACTGATAGAGTGGAAGGGTCAACAACATGTGGCTCCAACAGGGTATTTACTGGTAGAGTGGAAGGGTCAACAACATGTGGCTCCAACAGGGTATTTACTGATAGAGTGGAAGGGTCAACAACATGTGGCTCCAACAGGGTATTTACTGGTAGAGTGGAAGGGTCAACAACATGTGGATCCAACAGGGTATTTACTGATAGAGTGGAAGGGTCAACAACATGTGGCTCCAACAGGGTATTTACTGATAGAGTGGAAGGGTCAACAACATGTGGCTCCAACAGGGTATTTACTGATAGAGTGGAAGGGTCAACAACATGTGGCTCCAACAGGGTATTTACTGATAGGGGTGAAGGGTCAACAACATGTGGCTCCAACAGGGTATTTACTGATAGGTTGGAAGGGTCAACAACATGTGGATCCAACAGGGTATTTACTGGTAGAGTGGAAGGGTCAACAACATGTGTCTCCAACAGGGTATTTACTGATAGAGTGGAAGGGTCAACAACATGTGGCTCCAACAGGGTATTTACTGATAGAGAGGAAGGGTCAACAACATGTGGCTCCAACAGGGTATTTACTGATAGAGTGGAAGGGTCAACAACATGTGGATCCAACAGGGTATTTACTGATAGAGTGGAAGGGTCAACAACATGTGGCTCCAACAGGGTATTTACTGATAGAGTGGAAGGGTCAACAACATGTGGATCCAACAGGGTATTTACTGATAGAGTGGAAGGGTCAACAACATGTGGCTCCAACAGGGTATTTACTGATAGAGTGGAAGGGTCAACAACATGTGGCTCCAACAGGGTATTTACTGATAGAGTGGAAGGGTCAACAACATGTGGATCCAACAGGGTATTTACTGATAGAGTGGAAGGGTCAACAACATGTGGATCCAACAGGGTATTTACTGATAGAGTGGAAGGGTCAACAACATGTGGCTCCAACAGGGTATTTACTGATAGAGTGGAAGGGTCAACAACATGTGGATCCAACAGGGTATTTACTGATAGAGTGGAAGGGTCAACAACATGTGTCTCCAACAGGGTATTTACTGATAGAGTGGAAGGGTCAACAACATGTGTCTCCAACAGGGTATTTACTGATAGAGTGGAAGGGTCAACAACATGTGGCTCCAACAGGGTATTTACTGATAGAGTGGAAGGTGGAAGGGTCAACAACATGTGGATCCAACAGGGTATTTACTGATAGAGTGGAAGGGTCAACAACATGTGGCTCCAACAGGGTATTTACTGATAGAGTGGGTCAACAACATGTGGATCCAACAGGGTATTTACTGATAGAGTGGAAGGGTCAACAACATGTGGATCCAACAGGGTATTTACTGATAGAGTGGAAGGGTCAACAACATGTGGATCCAACAGGGTATTTACTGATAGAGTGGAAGGGTCAACAACATGTGGATCCAACAGGGTATTTACTGATAGAGTGGAAGGGTCAACAACATGTGGATCCAACAGGGTATTTACTGATAGAGTGGAAGGGTCAACAACATGTGGCTCCAACAGGGTATTTACTGATAGAGAGGAAGGGTCAACAACATGTGGATCCAACAGGGTATTTACTGATAGAGTGGAAGGGTCAACAACATGTGGATCCAACAGGGTATTTACTGATAGAGTGGAAGGGTCAACAACATGTGGCTCCAACAGGGTATTTACTGATAGAGAGGAAGGGTCAACAACATGTGGATCCAACAGGGTATTTACTGATAGAGTGGAAGGGTCAACAACATGTGGCTCCAACAGGGTATTTACTGATAGAGTGGAAGGGTCAACAACATGTGGATCCAACAGGGTATTTACTGATAGAGTGGAAGGGTCAACAACATGTGGCTCCAACAGGGTATTTACTGATAGAGTGGAAGGGTCAACAACATGTGGATCCAACAGGGTATTTACTGATAGAGTGGAAGGGTCAACAACATGTGGCTCCAACAGGGTATTTACTGATAGAGTGGAAGGGTCAACAACATGTGGATCCAACAGGGTATTTACTGATAGAGTGGAAGGGTCAACAACATGTGGATCCAACAGGGTATTTACTGATAGAGTGGAAGGGTCAACAACATGTGGATCCAACAGGGTATTTACTGATAGAGTGGAAGGGTCAACAACATGTGGCTCCAACAGGGTATTTACTGATAGAGTGGAAGGGTCAACAACATGTGGATCCAACAGGGTATTTACTGATAGAGTGGAAGGGTCAACAACATGTGGCTCCAACAGGGTATTTACTGATAGAGTGGAAGGTGGAAGGGTCAACAACATGTGGATCCAACAGGGTATTTACTGATAGAGTGGAAGGGTCAACAACATGTGGATCCAACAGGGTATTTACTGATAGAGTGGAAGGGTCAACAACATGTGGATCCAACAGGGTATTTACTGATAGAGAGGAAGGGTCAACAACATGTGGATCCAACAGGGTATTTACTGATAGAGTGGAAGGGTCAACAACATGTGGCTCCAACAGGGTATTTACTGATAGAGTGGAAGGGTCAACAACATGTGGCTCCAACAGGGTATTTACTGGTAGAGTGGAAGGGTCAACAACATGTGGATCCAACAGGGTATTTACTGATAGAGTGGAAGGTGGAAGGGTCAACACCATGTGGCTCCAACAGGGTATTTACTGATAGAGTGGAAGGGTCAACAACATGTGGATCCAACAGGGTATTTACTGATAGAGTGGAAGGGTCAACAACATGTGGATCCAACAGGGTATTTACTGATAGAGTGGAAGGGTCAACAACATGTGGCTCCAACAGGGTATTTACTGATAGAGTGGAAGGGTCAACAACATGTGGACCCAACAGGGTATTTACTGATAGAGTGGAAGGTGGAAGGGTCAACAACATGTGGATCCAACAGGGTATTTACTGATAGACTGGAAGGTGGAAGGGTCAACAACATGTGGACCCAACAGGGTATTTACTGATAGACTGGAAGGTGGAAGGGTCAACAACATGTGGATCCAACAGGGTATTTACTGATAGAGTGGAAGGGTCAACAACATGTGGATCCAACAGGGTATTTACTGATAGAGTGGAAGGGTCAACAACATGTTGCTCCAACAGGGTATTTACTGATAGAGTGGAAGGGTCAACAACATGTGGATCCAACAGGGTATTTACTGATAGAGTGGAAGGGTCAACAACGTGTGGCTCCAACAGGGTATTTACTGATAGAGTGGAAGGTGGAAGGGTCAACAACATGTGGATCCAACAGGGTATTTACTGATAGAGTGGAAGGGTCAACAACATGTGGATCCAACAGGGTATTTACTGATAGAGTGGAAGGGTCAACAACATGTGGATCCAACAGGGTATTTACTGATAGAGAGGAAGGGTCAACAACATGTGGATCCAACAGGGTATTTACTGATAGAGTGGAAGGGTCAACAACATGTGGCTCCAACAGGGTATTTACTGATAGAGTGGAAGGGTCAACAACATGTGGCTCCAACAGGGTATTTACTGGTAGAGTGGAAGGGTCAACAACATGTGGATCCAACAGGGTATTTACTGATAGAGTGGAAGGTGGAAGGGTCAACACCATGTGGCTCCAACAGGGTATTTACTGATAGAGTGGAAGGGTCAACAACATGTGGATCCAACAGGGTATTTACTGATAGAGTGGAAGGGTCAACAACATGTGGATCCAACAGGGTATTTACTGATAGAGTGGAAGGGTCAACAACATGTGGCTCCAACAGGGTATTTACTGATAGAGTGGAAGGGTCAACAACATGTGGACCCAACAGGGTATTTACTGATAGACTGGAAGGTGGAAGGGTCAACAACATGTGGATCCAACAGGGTATTTACTGATAGACTGGAAGGTGGAAGGGTCAACAACATGTGGACCCAACAGGGTATTTACTGATAGACTGGAAGGTGGAAGGGTCAACAACATGTGGATCCAACAGGGTATTTACTGATAGACTGGAAGGTGGAAGGGTCAACAACATGTGGATCCAACAGGGTATTTACTGATAGAGTGGAAGGGTCAACAACATGTGGCTCCAACAGGGTATTTACTGATAGAGTGGAAGGGTCAACAACATGTGGATCCAACAGGGTATTTACTGATAGAGTGGAAGGTGGAAGGGTCAACAACATGTGGATCCAACAGGGTATTTACTGATAGAGTGGAAGGGTCAACAACATGTGGATCCAACAGGGTATTTACTGATAGAGTGGAAGGGTCAACAACATGTGGATCCAACAGGGTATTTACTGATAGAGTGGAAGGGTCAACAACATGTGGATCCAACAGGGTATTTACTGATAGAGTGGAAGGGTCAACAACATGTGGATCCAACAGGGTATTTACTGATAGAGTGGAAGGGTCAACAACATGTGGCTCCAACAGGGTATTTACTGATAGAGTGGAAGGGTCAACAACATGTGGATCCAACAGGGTATTTACTGGTAGAGTGGAAGGGTCAACAACATGTGGCTCCAACAGGGTATTTACTGATAGAGAGGAAGGGTCAACAACATGTGGATCCAACAGGGTATTTACTGATAGAGTGGAAGGGTCAACAACATGTGGCTCCAACAGGGTATTTACTGGTAGAGTGGAAGGGTCAACAACATGTGGCTCCAACAGGGTATTTACTGATAGAGTGGAAGGTGGAAGGGTCAACAACATGTGGATCCAACAGGGTATTTACTGATAGAGTGGAAGGGTCAACAACATGTGGATCCAACAGGGTATTTACTGATAGAGTGGAAGGGTCAACAACATGTGGATCCAACAGGGTATTTACTGATAGAGTGGAAGGGTCAACAACATGTGGCTCCAACAGGGTATTTACTGATAGAGTGGAAGGGTCAACAACATGTGGCTCCAACAGGGTATTTACAGATAGAGTGGAAGGGTCAACAACATGTGGCTCCAACAGGGTATTTACAGATAGAGTGGAAGGGTCAACAACATGTGGCTCCAACAGGGTATTTACTGATAGAGTGGAAGGGTCAACAACATGTGGATCCAACAGGGTATTTACTGATAGAGAGGAAGGGTCAACAACATGTGGCTCCAACAGGGTATTTACTGATAGAGTGGAAGGGTCAACAACATGTGGATCCAACAGGGTATTTACTGATAGAGTGGAAGGGTCAACAACATGTGGCTCCAACAGGGTATTTACTGATAGAGTGGAAGGGTCAACAACATGTGGCTCCAACAGGGTATTTACTGATAGAGTGGAAGGGTCAACAACATGTGGCTCCAACAGGGTATTTACTGATAGAGTGGAAGGTGGAAGGGTCAACAACATGTGGATCCAACAGGGTATTTACTGATAGAGTGGAAGGGTCAACAACATGTGGATCCAACAGGGTATTTACTGATAGAGTGGAAGGTGGAAGGGTCAACAACATGTGGATCCAACAGGGTATTTACTGATAGAGTGGAAGGGTCAACAACATGTGGATCCAACAGGGTATTTACTGATAGAGTGGAAGGGTCAACAACATGTGGATCCAACAGGGTATTTACTGATAGAGTGGAAGGGTCAACAACATGTGGCTCCAACAGGGTATTTACTGATAGAGTGGAAGGGTCAACAACATGTGGATCCAACAGGGTATTTACTGATAGAGTGGAAGGGTCAACAACATGTGGCTCCAACAGGGTATTTACTGATAGAGTGGAAGGGTCAACAACATGTGGCTCCAACAGGGTATTTACTGATAGAGTGGAAGGGTCAACAACATGTGGATCCAACAGGGTATTTACTGATAGAGTGGAAGGGTCAACAACATGTGGATCCAACAGGGTATTTACTGATAGAGTGGAAGGTGGAAGGGTCAACAACATGTGGATCCAACAGGGTATTTACTGATAGAGTGGAAGGTGGAAGGGTCAACAACATGTGGATCCAACAGGGTATTTACTGATAGAGTGGAAGGGTCAACAACATGTGGATCCAACAGGGATAGTTGTTGGAACACATACAACAAGGAATTTACTTTGTGTCAACTGTATTTCCTGTGAGAAGACAGGGGTGCGCTGGGAACATGGTTCAGGGCTGCTGTGTTGAGTAGATACTGTAAATTACATGCAGGATTGTTTCTGTATGATATATCAAACACCTGCACAGAAAATACTAATACACACACAGACACACACACACACAGACACACACACACACACACAGACACAGACACACACACACACACACACACACACACACACACACACACACACACAAAACAAATGATGTGTTGTTTGCCGTTTCTCTGAAAGCTTTCAATGTCAAGAGAGACCGCCGGTAATTTAAATGAATCAAAATGCTCGCCGAACAAAAATAACTGTGGGTTTGACACACTGTTTGAGAAGAATAGCAATCAGAGGATGTAATGCATTTCTGCTGTATGTTTAACGCTGTGACACTGGGCCACAGATGTACATGTGTTGACTTCCTATTGTGGAAAGATATGTCTGGCGATAACCTATTACAAGACATCCCTCCCCCATCGCCCTGCCGACCAACACACCTCCCAGGAACAATTCCATCACATGCTCAATCCACAGATGTAATATAGAAACAAATGATATCTGGAATTGAAAAGTCACAAGCTTATTTCATCTTGATAAAGCCCTGCCAGAAGGCTAAGTTGGGAGTAGAGCTGCTCCCAAAATGCTGTGATTTTATTATCGCCGCTGACATCTATAGCACTTTGACTTCTACAGAGGGGGGGTTTCTCAAACCAGGTGTGCACTCACACGGACAATATGACACAAACATGGCGAAATAAAGGTGCGCCTCGGACGATGTCAATGTGGTCTTAGTTCTCACCAGAAAGGGTTCCAACAGATAATAATAATAATAATAGATAATAAATAACAAATATAATAATAATAATAAATAACAATACTACTAAATAATAATGATAAATAACAATAATAATAAATAATAATAATAAATTACAATGATAATAATAAATGATAATGATAAATAACAATATTAGATAATAATAATAATAAATAACAATAATAATAAGTAATAATAATGCAAAATAATAATAATAATAAACAATAATGATAATAATAACATAAGAATGTATTTATTGTGTCCTTTTCAGGAAATGTGTCTTACAGAGATCTATATAATGAGTTATACAGTCTTAGATAAATGGGTCCAAAAGAGTTCTTCAGCTGTGTAACGGCTATCGTCATATTCTTCCTCCTCCTCGGACGAGGAGAGGCGAGACGGATCGGACCAATAAGCAGACTGGTTAGTGTTCATAATGATTTATTAAAACGAAACTGAATACTGAATTACAAACAAATAAACGAAGTGCATAAACCGATACAGTACCGTGTGGTGCAACAAACACAGACACGGAAACAAACACCCACAAAACACACATGAAACCCAGGCTGCCTAAGTATGATTCTCAATCAGGGACAACGATTGACAGCTGTCTCTGATTGAGAATCATACCCGGCCGAACACAAACATCCCAACATAGAAAATCACACATAGACAAACCCACCCAACTCACGCCCTGACCATACTAAATAAATACAAGAAAAAGGAAAACAGGTCAGGAACGTGACAAGCTGTCAACATAGCAGAACCCTTTTTGGATTCCAGATAGAACCCTTTTTGATTCCAGATAGAACCCTTTTTGATTCCAGATAGAACCCTTTTTGATTCCAGATAGAACCCTTTTTGATTCCAGATAGAACCCTTTTTGATTCCAGATAGAACCCTTTTTGATTCCAGATAGAACCGTTTTTGATTCCAGATAGAAGCCTTTTTGATTCCAGATAGAACCCTTTTTGATTCCAGTTAGAACCCTTTTTGATTCCAGTTAGAACCCTTTTTGATTCCAGATAGAAGCCTTTTTGATTCCAGATAGAAGCCTTTTTGATTCCAGATAGAAGCCTTTTTGATTCCAGATAGAACCCTTTTTGATTCCAGATAGAAGCCTTTTTGATTCCAGATAGAACCCTTTTTGATTCCAGATAGAACCCTTTTTGATTCCATGTAGAACCCTGTGTAGAAAGGGTTCTACCTGGAACCAAAAGGGGTTAATCAAAAGGTTCCCTATGGGGACAACAGAACCCTTTAAGGTTCTAGATAGCACTATTTTTCTAAGCGTGTAACCAAACAGTAAACAGGCTTCCTCTGATATACTGAGTATGTACATGTTGTCTGAAGACTGGTGTCACAGTCAGGCTGTACCTGTAATACCACAGAGTTGGAGACTAATCTAATCTACTGAAGAGTGGTGTCACAGTCAGGCTGTACCTGTAATACCACAGAGTTGGAGACTAATCTAATCTACTGAAGAGTGGTGTCACAGTCAGGCTGTACCTGTAATACCACAGAGTTGGAGACTAATCTAATCTACTGAAGAGTGGTGTCACAGTCAGGCTGTACCTGTAATACCACAGAGTTGGAGACTAATCTAGTCTCCAACTCTGGTGAATATAGAGGTGAATATAGAACTAGCTGACGTTGCAGCAGCTATAGAGGCCTGGAGGCTGGTGTGAACCCAACCTGGGGTGATCCCATCCTGGGGTGATTTCTTCCTGGGGTGATCACTTCCTGGGGTGATCCCATCCTGGGGTGATCCCTTTCTGGGGTGATCCCTTCCTGGGGTGATCCCTTCCTGGGGTGATTTCTTCCTGGGGTGATCACTTCCTGGGGTGATCCCTTCCTGGGGTGATCCCATCCTGGGGTGATCCCTTCCTGGGGTGATCCCATCCTGGGGTGATCCCTTCCTGGGGTGATCCCATCCTGGGGTGATCCCTTCCTGGGGTGATCCCATCCTGGGGTGATTTCTTCCTGGGGTGATCACTTCCTGGGGTGATCCCATCCTGGGGTGATCCCATCCTGGGGTGATCCCTTCCTGGGGTGATCCCATCCTGGGGTGATCCCTTCCTGGGGTGATCCCATCCTGGGGTGATCCCTTCCTGGGGTGATCCCTTCCTGGGGTGATCCCATCCTGGGGTGATCCCTTCCTGGGGTGATCCCTTCCTGGGGTGATTCCATCCTGGGGTGATTCCATCCTGGGGTGATTCCATCCTGGGGTGATCCCATCCTGGGGTGATCCCTTCCTGGGGTGATCCCATCCTGGGGTGATCCCTTCCTGGGGTGATCCCTTCCTGGGGTGATCCCTTCCTGGGGTGATCCCTTCCTGGAGTGAACCCTTCCTGGGGTGATCCCTTCCTGGGGTGAACCCTTCCTGGGGTGATCCCTTCCTGGGGTGAACCCTTCCTGGGGTGAACCCTTCCTGGGGTGATCCCTTCCTGGGGTGATCCCTTCCTGGGGTGATCCCTTCCTGGGGTGATCCCTTCCTGGGGTGATCCCTTCCTGGGGTGATTTCTTCCTGGGGTGAAGGACCAGAGCAGAGAGGGCTGGGCTGAGAGGACAGAGGATCCTGTCTCTCCACTCTCTTCCTTAAGGACCAGAGAGGGCTGGGCTGAGAGGACAGAGAGGCTCCTGTCTCTCCACTCTCTTCCTTAAGGACCAGAGAGGGCTGGGCTGAGAGGACAGAGAGGCTCCTGTCTCTCCACTCTCTTCCTTAAGGACCAGAGAGGGCTGGGCTGAGAGGACAGAGAGGCTCCTGTCTCTCCGCTCTCTTCCTTAAGGACCAGAGAGGGCTGGGCTGAGAGGACAGAGAGGATCCTGTCTCTCCACTCTCTTCCTTAAGGACCAGAGCAGAGAGGGCTGGGCTGAGAGGACAGAGAGGCTCCTGTCTCTCCACTCTCTTCCTTAAGGACCAGAGAGGGCTGGGCTGAGAGGACAGAGGATCCTGTCTCTCCACTCTCTTCCTTAAGGACCAGAGAGGGCTGGGCTGAGAGGACAGAGGATCCTGTCTCTCTACTCTCTTCCTTAAGGACCAGACCAGACATCAATATTTAACAGCTCTATGATTGACAGTTTAAATTCACGGGCTCTATGATAATCAGAGGAGATGGGAATGAAAGGAAGAGCTGTTTTGAATCTGCTTAGAAACTGTGATGTTGAGGCTCCACAGAGTCAATTAAGGCTGAACGTTGGGGCCTGTTAAGCATTAAGGCTGGATAACTATATTGGATCGGATAATCTGCACTCTGATATAAAACGCCTTATTCCTTGGTGGACACAACTACTGCCAGAGAGAGAGAGCAGGCTACCCCTTACTCCTCCCCTCCTCCTACCCCTCCTCCTCCTCCCCTCCTCCTCTCCTCCCTTCCTCTCACCCCTTCCTCTCCTCCTCTTCCTCCTCCTCTCCTCCTCCTCCCCTCCTCCCCCTCCTCCCCTCCTCTCCCCCTTCCCCTCCTCCTCTCCTCCTCTCCTCCCCTCCTCTCCCCACTTCCCCTCCTCCTATTCCTCCTCCTCTCCTCCTCCTCCTCTCCTCCTCTCCTCCTCTCCCCACTTCCCCTCCTCCTCTTTCTCCTCCTCCTCTCCTCCTCCTCCTCCTCCTCCCCTCCTCCTCTCCTCCCCACCTCTCCCCCTTCCCCTCCCCTCATCCTCTCCCCCTCTTCCTCCTCCTCTCCTCCTCCTCCCCCTCTCCTCCTCTCCCCCTTCCCCTCCTCCTCTCCTCCTCTCCTCCCCTCCTCTCCCCACTTCCCCTCCTCCTATTCCTAGTCCTCTCCTCCTCCTCTCCTCCTCCTCTCCTCCTCTCCTCCTCTCTTCCCCTCCTCTCCCCACTTCCCCTCCTCCTCTATCTCCTCCTCCTCCTCCTCCTCCTCCTCATCTCCTCCTCTCCTCTCCCCCTTCCCCTCCCCCTCATCCTCTCCTCCTCTTCCTCCTCCTCTCATCCTGCTCCCCCTCTCCTCCTCTCCCCCTCCAGCTCCCCCTCCCCCACTCCTCTTCCTAACCCACACACTCCACTCAGAGGTCAAGAGTAAGCCTTAATATTTAATGAGGCTGCTCCATGTAATTAGAGCACCACAGTTATCAGCGTTAAACAGATGATCTTTATCACTAACCATCATGAGACTCGCATGTTACATGTCCATCACATGGGCTGTAAAAGAGACTGGGACTGAGATCAGAGACAAGTCGGATAACATGTTACATGTCCATTACATGGGCTGTAAAAGAGACTGGGACTGAGATCAGAGACAAGTCAGATCACATGGGCTGTAAAAGAGACTGGGACTGAGATCAGAGACAAGTCAGATCACATGTTACATGTCCATTACATGGGCTGTAAAAGAGACTGGGACTGAGATCAGAGACAAGTCAGATCACATGTTACATGTCCATTACATGGGCTGTAAAAGAGACTGGGACTGAGATCAGAGACAAGTCGGATAACATGTTACATGTCCATTACATGGGCTGTAAAAGAGACTGGGACTGAGATCAGAGACAAGTCAGATCAAATGTTACATGTCCATTACATGGGCTGTAAAAGAGACTGGGACTGAGATCAGAGACAAGTCAGATCAAATCAAATCAAATCAAATGTTATTAGTCACATGCGCTGAATACAACAGGTGTAGTAGACTTTACAGTGAAATGCTGAATACAACAGGTGTAGACTTTACAGTGAAATGCTGAATACAACAGGTGTAGACTTTACAGTGAAATGCTGAATACAACAGGTGTAGACCTTACAGTGAAATGCTGAATACAACAGGTGCAGTAGACCTTACAGTGAAATGCTGAATACAGCAGGTGTAGTAGACCTCACAGTGAAATGCTGAATACAACAGGTGTAGTAGACCTTACAGTGAAATGCTGAATACAACAGGTGTAGTAGACCATACAGTGAAATGCTGAATACAACAGGTGTAGTAGACCTCACAGTGAAATGCTGAATACAGCAGGTGTAGTAGACCTCACAGTGAAATGCTGAATACAACAGGTGTAGTAGACCTTACAGTGAAATACTGAATACAACAGGTGTAGTAGACCTTACAGTGAAATGCTGAATACAGCAGGTGTAGACTTTACAGTGAAATGCTGAATACAACAGGTGTAGACTTTACAGTGAAATGCTGAATACAGCAGGTGTAGTAGACCTTACAGTGAAATGCTGAATACAACAGGTGTAGTAGACCTCACAGTGAAATGCTGAATACAACAGGTGTAGTAGACCTCACAGTGAAATGCTGAATACAACAAGTGTAGTAGACCTTACAGTGAAATGCTGAATACAACAGGTGTAGTAGACCTTACAGTGAAATGCTGAATACAACAGGTGTAGTAGACCTTACAGTGAAATGCTGAATACAACAGGTGTAGTAGACCTCACAGTGAAATGCTGAATACAACAGGTGTAGTAGACCTCACAGTGAAATGCTGAATAAAACATGTGTAGTAGACCTTACAGTGAAATGCTGACTACAACAGGTGTAGTAGACCTCACAGTGAAATGCTGAATACAACAGGTGTAGTAGACCTCACAGTGAAATGCTGAATACAACAGGTGTAGTAGACCTTACAGTGAAATGCTGAATACAACAGGTGTAGTAGACCTCACAGTGAAATGCTGAATACAACAGGTGTAGTAGACCTTACAGTGAAATGCTGAATACAACAGGTGTAGTAGACCTCACAGTGAAATGCTGAATACAACAGGTGTAGTAGACCTCACAGTGAAATGCTGAATACAACAGGTGTAGTAGACCTCACAGTGAAATGCTGACTTACGAGCCCCTAACCAACAATGCAGTTTAAAAAAATACAGAGAAGAATAAGAAATAAAAGTGACAAGTAATTAAAGAGCAACAGTGGAAAAATAATGCTATATACAGAGTATTACGGTACAGAGTCAATGTGGAGTCTATATACAGGGTGTTACGGTACAGAGTCAATGTGGAGGCTATATACAGGGTGTACCGGTACAGAGTCAATGTGGAGACTATATACAGGGTATTACGGTACAGAGTCAATGTGGAGGCTATATACAGGGGTACCGGTACAGAGTCAATGTGGAGGCTATATACAGAGTATTACGGTACAGAGTCAATGTGGAGTCTATATACAGGGTGTTACGGTACAGAGTCAATGTGGAGGCTATATACAGGGTGTTACGGTACAGAGTCAATGTGGAGTCTATATACAGGGTGTTACGGTACAGAGTCAATGTGGAGGCTATATACAGGGTGTTACGGTACAGAGTCAATGTGGAGGCTATATACAGGGTGTTACGGTACAGAGTCAATGTGGAGGCTATATACAGGGTGTTACGGTACAGAGTCAATGTGGAGGCTATATACAGGGTGTTACGGTACAGAG
Organism: Salvelinus fontinalis; assembly: GCF_029448725.1. Lineage (NCBI taxonomy): Eukaryota > Metazoa > Chordata > Actinopteri > Salmoniformes > Salmonidae > Salvelinus > Salvelinus fontinalis. The sequence continues at coordinate 22,263 of NW_026600658.1, read as the reverse complement.
TCAATGTGGAGGCTATATACAGGGTGTTACGGTACAGAGTCAATGTGGAGGCTATATACAGGGTGTACCGGTACAGAGTCAATGTGGAGACTATATACAGGGTATTACGGTACAGAGTCAATGTGGAGGCTATATACAGGGGTACCGGTACAGAGTCAATGTGGAGGCTATATACAGAGTATTACGGTACAGAGTCAATGTGGAGTCTATATACAGGGTGTTACGGTACAGAGTCAATGTGGAGGCTATATACAGGGTGTTACGGTACAGAGTCAATGTGGAGTCTATATACAGGGTGTTACGGTACAGAGTCAATGTGGAGGCTATATACAGGGTGTACCGGTACAGAGTCAATGTGGAGACTATATACAGGGTATTACGGTACAGAGTCAGTGTGGAGGCTATATACAGGGGGTTACGGTACAGAGTCAATGTGGAGTCTATATACAGGGTGTTACGGTACAGAGTCAATGTGGAGGCTATATACAGGGGGTACCAGTACAGAGTTAATGTGGAGACTATATACAGGGGGTACCGGTACAGAGTCAATGTGGAGGCTATATACAGGGGGTTACGGTACAGAGTCAATGTGGAGGCTATATACAGGGTATTACGGTACAGAGTCAATGTGGAGTCTATATACAGGGTGTTACGGTACAGAGTCAATGTGGAGGCTATATACAGGGTGTACCGGTACAGAATCAATGTGGAGACTATATACAGGGTAGTACGGTACAGAGTCAATGTGGAGGCTATATACAGGGGTACCGGTACAGAGTCAATGTGGAGGCTTTATACAGAGTATTACGGTACAGAGTCAATGTGGAGACTATATACAGGTTGTTACGGTACAGAGTCAATGTGGAGGCTATATACAGGGTGTTACGGTACAGAGTCAATGTGGAGTCTATATACAGGGTGTTACGGTACAGAGTCAATGTGGAGGCTATATACAGGGTGTTACAGTACAGAGTCAATGTGGAGGCTATATACAGGGTGTACCGGTACAGAGTCAATGTGGAGACTATATACAGGGTATTACGGTACAGAGTGAATGTGGAGGCTATATACAGGGGTACAGGTACAGAGTCAATGTGGAGGCTATATACAGGGGGCTACCGGTACAGAGTCAATGTGGAGGCTATATACAGGGTGTTACGGTACAGAGTCAATGTGGAGGCTATATACAGGGGGGTACCGGTACAGAGTCAATGTGGAGGCTATATACAGGGTGTTACGGTACAGAGTCAATGTGGAGTCTATATACAGGGTGTTACGGTACAGAGTCAATGTGGAGGCTATATACAGGGTGTTACGGTACAGAGTCAATGTGGAGGCTATATACAAGGGGGTGCCGGTACAGAGCCAATGTGGAGGCTATATACAGGGGGTGCCGGTACAGAGTCAATGTGGAGGCTATATACAGGGGGTGCCGGTACAGAGTCAATGTGGAGGCTATATACAGGGTATTACGGTACAGAGTCAATGTGGAGGCTATATACAGGGGGGTGCCGGTACAGAGTCAATGTGGAGGCTATATACAGGGTGTACCGGTACAGAGTCAATGTGGAGGCTATATACAGGGGGGTACCGGTACAGAGTCAATGTGGAGGCTATATACAGGGGGGTACCGGTACAGAGTCAATGTGGAGGCTATATACAGGGGGTACCGGTACAGAGTCAATGTGGAGGCTATATACAGGGTATTACGGTACAGAGTCAATGTGGAGGCTATATACAGGGGGTACCGGTACAGAGTCAATGTGGAGGCTATATACAGGGTGTACCGGTACAGAGTCAATGTGGAGGCTATATACAGGGTATTACGGTACAGAGTCAATGTGGAGTCTATATACAGGGTGTTACGGTACAGAGTCAATGTGGAGGCTATATACAGGGTGTTACGGTACAGAGTCAATGTGGAGTCTATATACAGGGTGTTACGGTACAGAGTCAATGTGGAGGCTATATAAAGGGTGTTACAGTACAGAGTCAATGTGGAGGCTATATACAGGGTGTACCGGTACAGAGTCAATGTGGAGACTATATACAGGGTATTACGGTACAGAGTGAATGTGGAGGCTATATACAGGGGTACCGGTACAGAGTCAATGTGGAGGCTATATACAGAGTATTACGGTACAGAGTCAATGTGGAGTCTATATACAGGGTGTTACGGTACAGAGTCAATGTGGAGGCTATATACAGGGTGTTACGGTACAGAGTCAATGTGGAGTCTATATACAGGGTGTTACGGTACAGAGTCAATGTGGAGGCTATATACAGGGTGTACCGGTACAGAGTCAATGTGGAGACTATATACAGGGTATTACGGTACAGAGTCAATGTGGAGGCTATATACAGGGGTACCGGTACAGAGTCAATGTGGAGGCTATATACAGAGTATTACGGTACAGAGTCAATGTGGAGTCTATATACAGGGTATACCGGTACAGAGTCAATGTGGAGGCTATATACAGGGTGTTACGGTACAGAGTCAATGTGGAGTCTATATACAGGGTGTTACGGTACAGAGTCAATGTGGAGGCTAAATACAGGGTGTTCTGGTACAGAGTCAATGTGGAGGCTATATACAAGGGGGTGCCGGTACAGAGCCAATGTGGAGGCTATATACAGGGGGTGCCGGTACAGAGTCAATATGGAGGCTATATACAGGGGGTGCCGGTACAGAGTCAATGTGGAGGCTATATACAGGGTATTACGGTACAGAGTCAATGTGGAGGCTATATACAGGGGGTACTGGTACAGAGTCAATGTGGAGGCTATATACAGGGGGGTGCCGGTACAGAGTCAATGTGGAGGCTATATACAGGGTGTACCGGTACAGAGTCAATGTGGAGGCTATATACAGGGGGGTGCCGGTACAGAGTCAATGTGGAGGCTATATACAGGGGGGTGCCGGTACAGAGTCAATGTGGAGGCTATATACAGGGTGTACCGGTACAGAGTCAATGTGGAGGCTATATACAGGGTATTACGGTACAGAGTCAATGTGGAGGCTATATACAGGGGGTACCGGTACAGAGTCAATGTGGAGGCTATATACAGGGTGTACCGGTACAGAGTCAATGTGGAGGCTATATACAGGGTATTACGGTACAGAGTCAATGTGGAGGCTATATACAGGGGGTACCAGTACAGAGTTAATGTGGAGACTATATACAGGGGTACCGGTACAGAGTCAATGTGGAGGCTATATACAGGGGGTTACGGTACAGAGTCAATGTGGAGGCTATAAACAGGGGGTACCGGTACAGAGTCAATGTGGAGGCTATATACAGGGTGTTACGGTACAGAGTCAATGTGGAGGCTATATACAGGGTGTTACGGTACAGAGTCAATGTGGAGGCTATATACAGGGGGCTACCGGTACAGAGTCAATGTGGAGGCTATATACAGGGTGTTACGGTACAGAGTCAATGTGGAGGCTATATACAGGGGGGTACCGGTACAGAGTCAATGTGGAGGCTATATACAGGGGGGTACCGGTACAGAGTCAATGTGGAGGCTATATACAGGGTGTTACGGTACAGAGTCAATGTGGAGGCTATATACAGGGGGTACTGGTACAGAGTCAATGTGGAGGCTATATACAGGGGGTGCCGGTACAGAGCCAATGTGGAGTCTATATACAGGGGGGTACCGGTACAGAGTCAATGTGGAGGCTATGTACAGGGTGTTACGGTACAGAGTCAATGTGGAGGCTATATACAGGGGGTACTGGTACAGAGTCAATGTGGAGGCTATATACAGGGGGTACTGGTACAGAGTCAATGTGGAGGCTATATACAGGGGGTACCGGTACAGAGTCAATGTGGAGGCTATATACAGGGGGTACTGGTACAGAGTCAATGTGGAGGCTATATACAGGGGGTACCGGTACAGAGTCAATGTGGAGGCTATATACAGGGGGTGCCGGTACAGAGTCAATGTGGAGGCTATATACAGGGGGTACCGTTACAGAGTCAATGTGGAGGCTATATACAGGGGGTACCGGTACAGAGTCAATGTGGAGGCTATATACAGGGGGGTGCCGGTACAGAGTCAATGTGGAGGCTATATACAGGTGGGTACCGGTACAGAGTCAATGTGGAGGCTATATACAGGGGGTACTGGTACAGAGTCAATGTGGAGGCTATATACAGGGGGTACTGGTACAGAGTCAATGTGGAGGCTATATACAGGGGGTACTGGTACAGAGTCAATGTGGAGGCTATATACAGGGGGTACTGGTACAGAGTCAATGTGGAGGCTATTTACAGGGGGTACCGGTACAGAGTCAATGTGGAGGCTATATACGGGGTGTACCGGTACAGAGTCAATGTGGAGGCTATATACAGGGTATTACGGTACAGAGTCAATGTGGAGGCTATATACAGGGGTTACCGGTACAGAGTCAATGTGGAGGCTATATACAGGGTGTACCGGTACAGAGTCAATGTGGAGGCTATATACAGGGTATTACGGTACAGAGTCAATGTGGAGGCTATATACAGGGGGTACCGGTACAGAGTCAATGTGGAGGCTATATACAGGGGGTACCGGTACAGAGTCAATGTGGAGGCTATATACAGGGTGGTACCGGTACAGAGTCAATGTGGAGGCTATATACAGGGGGTACTGGTACAGAGTTAATGTGGAGGCTATATACAGGGTATTACGGTACAGAGTCAATGTGGAGGCTATATACAGGGTGTTACGGTACAGAGTCAATGTGAAGGCTATATACAGGGTGTTACGGTACAGAGTCAATGTGGAGGCTATATACAGGGGGTACTGGTAAAGAGTCAATGTGGAGGCTATATACAGGGGGTACCGGTACAGAGTCAATGTGGAGGCTATATACAGGGGGTACTGGTACAGAGTCAATGTGGAGGCTATATACAGGGGGTACCGGTAAAGAGTCAATGTGGAGGCTATATACAGGGGGTACTGGTACAGAGTCAATGTGGAGGCTATATACAGGGGGTACCGGTACAGAGTCAATGTGGAGGCTATATACAGGGTATTACGGTACAGGGTCAATGTGGAGGCTATATACAGGGTATTACGGTACAGAGTCAATGTGGAGGCTATATACAGAGTATCACGGTACAGAGTCAATGTGGAGACTATATACAGGGTGTTACGGTACAGAGTCAATGTGGAGGCTATATACAGGGGTTACCGGTACAGAGTCAATGTGGAGGCTATATACAGGGGGTACCGGTACAGAGTCAATGTGGAGGCTATATACAGGGGGTACCGGTACAGAGTCAATGTGGAGGCTATATACAGGGGGTACTGGTACAGAGTCAATGCGGAGGCTATATACAGGGGGTACCAGTACAGAGTCAATGTGGAGGCTATATACAGGGGGTACCGGTACAGAGTCAATGTGGAGGCTATATACAGGGTGTACCGGTACAGAGTCAATGTGGAGGCTATATACAGGGGGTACTGGTACAGAGTCAATGTGGAGGCTATATACAGGGTGTTACGGTACAGAGTCAATGTGGAGGCTATATACAGGGTGTTACGGTACAGAGTCAATGTGGAGGCTATATACAGGGGGTACTGGTACAGAGTCAATGTGGAGGCTATATACAGGGGGTACCGGTACAGAGTCAATGTGGAGGCTATATACAGGGGGTACCGGTACAGAGTCAATGTGGAGGCTATATACAGGGGGTACTGGTACAGAGTCAATGTGGAGGCTATATACAGGGTATTACGGTACAGAGTCAATGTGGAGTCTATATACAGGGTGTTACGGTACAGAGTCAATGTGGAGGCTATATACAGGGAGTTGCCGGTACAGAGTCAATGTGTGGGGGCACCGGTTATTTTTCGGTAGTATGTGCATGTAGGTAGAGTTAATTAAAGTGACTATAAAGAGAAACTTAGATGTTATTGGGTATTGTGTTTAGACCAGTGACAAAACATCTTTAATCAATCCATTTTAAATTCAGGCTGTAACAACAAAATGTGGAAAATACTATCTGAAGGCACTATATATATTATATATATATATATTTATATATATATATATTATATTTTATTATATATACACTGAGAACACAAAACATTAAGAACACCTGCTTTTTCAGACGGACCAGGTGAATCCAGGTGAAAGATATGATCCGGTACAGATTCAATGTGGAGGCTATATACAGTGTGGTACTCTATGAAGGGGAGGAGACGGGTTAAAGAAGGAGTTTTAAACCTTGAGACAGTTGAGACATGAATTGTGTATGTGTTCCATTCAGAGGGTGAATGGGCATGACAAGAGATTTAAACATCTTTGAACGGGGTATAGTAGTAGGTGCCAGGTGCACCAGTATGTATCAAGAAATGCAACGCTGCTGGGTTTTTCACGCTCCACAGTTTCCGCGTGTGTATCAAGAATGGTCCACCACCCAAAGGACATCCAGCCAACCAAACACAACTGTGGGAAATATTGGAGTGAACATGGGCCAGCATCCCTGTGAAACGCTTTCAACATTTTAAAACCTTGAGAGAACATTGCTAGAAATAGGCCTACCATAGATTTCTAAGCTAACGAATACCAAAGAATGCTAATGAATGCTAAAGAATGCTAAAGAATGCTAATGAATACCAAAGAATGCTAACGAACACCAAAGAATGCTAAAGAATGCTAAAGAATGTTAATGAATGCTAACGAATGCTAAAGAATGCTAATGAATGCTAAATAAGGCTAAATAAGGCTAATGAATGCTAAAGAATGCAAAATAATGCTAATGAAAGCTAAAGAAAGCTAAAGAATGCTAAAGAATGCTAACGAATGCTAACGAATGCTAAAGAATGCTAACGAACGCAATAAGTGAATGTTCACTTTTATGTAAAATATAACCTACCTTAGAATGGCACATGATTCACTGCTAATGAAAGCTAAAGAAAGCTAAAGAATGCTAAAGAAAGCTAAAGAAAGCTAAAGAATGCTAAAGAATGCTAACGAACGCAATAAGTGAATGTTCACTTTTATGTAAAATATAACCTACCTTAGAATGGCACATGATTCACGGCGGGGTTTAGATTCACGGGCAGTTGTGGATGATTCTGATTCTGATTTTGATTGATTAGCCAGAGAATAAGATATTTTTCCTCTGACAAAATCACTAAGAGAAGTGAAAACAAACCCAACCTTCCCAAACTCCGCCAGGAACCAGAGGAGAGAAAAGGCATCTTTCAGTCAAACACAGGCTTAACTAGATGTCATTTTCACACCTGTAATTACCTCGTAATATTTTTACAAAAGTGTTTTATAGGCCTGTTAAAACTAGGCGACTTAAACAACGTAGCGAGGTGGTAATATTTTACCAGTCGGGCCAAAAGTGTTTTATAGGCCTGTTAAAACTACACGACATAATCGACACAGTGGGGTGATTTTCAGAAATCATTCAGTTGACTAAATTGCAACAAATAAGACAAGATATCATTAGATTTGTGTGTATAGGTTGATTTCTCCATTTACAGTGGTATAATTATGTGTTTGCTGGAGTTAAATGCATTTAAATAGTACTTCCAGTTTGAATGGTTTGCAATTAAGTAAGGAAAATTTATAGATTTTCAGGAAAATATTAAACCTAACTAACAGCCATTCCAGTAGTCGCTATAGGCCCTAACTAACAGCCATTCCAGTAGTAGCTATAGACCCTAACTAACAGCCATTCCAGTAGTAGCTATAGGCCCTAACTAACAGCCATTCCAGTAGTAGCTATAGACCCTAACTAACAGCCATTCCAGTAGTAGCTATAGGCCCTAACTAACAGCCATTCCAGTAGTAGCTATAGACCCTAACTAACAGCCATTCCAGTAGTAGCCTGCTATAGGCCCTAACTAACAGCCAATCCAGTAGTAGCCTGCTATAGGCCCTAACTAACAGCCATTCCAGTAGTAGCCTGCTATAGGCCCTAACTAACAGCCATTCCAGTAGTAGCTATAGGCCCTAACTAACAGTCATTCCAGTAGTAGCTATAGACCCTAACTAACAGTCATTCCAGTAGTAGCTATAGACCCTAACTAACAGCCATTCCAGTAGTAGCTATAGGCCCTAATTAACAGCCATTCCAGTAGTAGCTATAGGCCCTAACTAACAGCCATTCCAGTAGTAGCTATAGGCCCTAACTAACAGCCATTGCAGTAGTAGCCTGCTATAGGCCCTAACTAACAGTCATTCCAGTAGTAGCTATAGACCCTAACTAACAGCCATTCCAGTAGTAGCTATAGGCCCTAACTAACAGCCATTCCAGTAGTAGCTATAGGCCCTAACTAACAGCCATTCCAGTAGTAGCTATAGGCCCTAACTAACAGCCATTCCAGTAGTAGCCTGCTATAGGCCCTAACTAACAGCCATTCCAGTAGTAGCCTGCTATAGGCCCTAACTAACAGCCAATCCAGTAGTAGCTATAGGCCCTAACTAACAGCCATTCCAGTAGTAGCTAGGCCCTAACTAACAGCCATTCCAGTAGTAGCTATAGGCCCTAACTAACAGGCATTCCAGTAGTAGCCTGCTATAGGCCCTAACTAACAGTCATTCCAGTAGTAGCTATAGGCCCTAACTAACAGTCATTCCAGTAGTAGCTATAGGCCCTAACTAACAGCCATTCCAGTAGTAGCCTGCTATAGGCCCTAACTGACAGCCATTCCAGTAGTAGCCTGCTATAGACCCTAACTAACAGTCATTCCAGTAGTAGCCTGCTATAGACCCTAACTAACAGCCATTCCAATAGTAGCCTGCTATAGGCCCTAACTAACAGTCATTCCAGTAGTAGCCTGCAATATACCCTAACTAACAGTCATTCCAGTAGTAGCTATAGGCCCTAACTAACAGCCATTCCAGTAGTAGCCTGCTATAGACCCTAACTAACAGTCATTCCAGTAGTAGCCTGCTATAGACCCTAACTAACAGTCATTCCAGTAGTAGCTATAGACCCTAACTAACAGTCATTCCAGTAGTAGCTATAGACCCTAACTAACAGGCATTCCAGTAGTAGCCTGCTATAGGCCCTAACTAACAGTCATTCCAGTAGTAGCTATAGGCCCTAACTAACAGTCATTCCAGTATTAGCTATAGGCCCTAACTAACAGCCATTCCAGTAGTAGCTATAGACCCTAACTAACAGTTATTCCAGTAGTAGCTATAGACCCTAACTAACAGTCATTCCAGTAGTAGCCTGCTATAGGCCCTAACTAACAGCCATTCCAGTAGTAGCTATAGGCCCTAACTAACAGTCATTCAAGTAGTAGCTATAGACCCTAACTAACAGCCATTCCAGTAGTAGCCTGCTATAGACCCTAACTAACAGTCATTCCAGTAGTAGCTATAGGCCCTAACTAACAGCCATTCCAGTAGTAGCTATAGGCCCTAACTAACAGCCATTCCAGTAGTAGCTATAGACCCTAACTAACAGCCATTCCAGTAGTAGCTATAGACCCTAACTAACAGCCATTCCAGTAGTAGCTTTAGGCCCTAACTAACAGTCATTCCAGTAGTAGCTATAGACCCTAACTAACAACCATTCCAGTAGTAGCTATTGGCCCTAACTAACAGTCATTCCAGTAGTAGCTATAGACCCTAACCAACAGTCATTCCAGTAGTAGCCTGCTATAGACCCTAACTAACAGCCATTCCAGTAGTAGCCTGCTATAGACCCTAACTAACAGTCATTCCAGTAGTAGCTATAGACCCTAACTAACAGTCATTCCAGTAGTAGCCTGCTATAGACCCTAACTAACAGCCATTCCAGTAGTAGCCTGCTATAGACCCTAACTAACAGTCATTCCAGTAGTAGCCTGCTATAGACCCTAACTAACAGCCATTCCAGTAGTAGCCTGCTATAGGCCCTAACTAACAGTCATTCTAGTAGTAGCTATAGGCCCTAACTAACAGTCATTCCAGTAGTAGCTATAGGCCCTAACTAACAGCCATTCTAGTAGTAGCTATAGGCCCTAACTAACAGTCATTCCAGTAGTAGCCTGCTATAGGCCCTAACTAACAGTCATTCCAGTAGTAGCTATAGACCCTAACTAACAGTCATTCCAGTAGTAGCTATAGACCCTAACTAACAGCCATTCCAGTAGTAGCTATAGGCCCTAACTAACAGCCATTCCAGTAGTAGCCTGCTATAGACCCTAACTAACAGTCATTCCAGTAGTAGCTATAGGCCCTAACTAACAGTCATTCCAGTAGTAGCTATAGGCCCTAACTAACAGCCATTCCAGTAGTAGCTATAGGCCCTAACTAACAGCCATTCCAGTAGGAGCCCGCTATAGGCCCTAACTAACAGCCATTCCAGTAGTAGCTATAGACCCTAACTAACAGCCATTCCAGTAGTAGCCTGCTATAGACCCTAACTAACAGTCATTCCAGTAGTAGCCTGCTATAGACCCTAACTAACAGCCATTCCAGTAGTAGCTATAGGCCCTAACTAACAGCCTTTCCAGTAGTAGCTTTAGGCCCTAACTAACAGCCATTCCAGTAGTAGCTATAGGCCCTAACTAACAGCCATTCCAGTAGTAGCTATAGACCCTAACTAACAGCCATTCCAGTAGTAGCTATAGGCCCTAACTAACAGCCATTCCAGTAGTAGCTATAGGCCCTAACTAACAGCCATTCCAGTAGTAGCTATAGGCCCTAACTAACAGCCATTCCAGTAGTAGCTATAGGCCCTAACTAACAGCCATTCCAGTAGTAGCTATAGGCCCTAACTAACAGCCATTCCAGTAGTTGCTATAGACCCTAACTAACAGCCATTCCAGTAGTAGCTATAGGCCCTAACTAACAGCCATTCCAGTAGTAGCTATAGACCCTAACTAACAGCCATTCCAGTAGTAGCTATAGACCCTAACTAACAGCCATTCCAGTAGTAGCTATAGACCCTAACTAACAGCCATTCCAGTAGTAGCCTGCTATAGGCCCTAACTAACAGCCATTCCAGTAGTAGCCTGCTTTAGGCCCTAACTAACAGTCATTCCAGTAGTAGCTATAGGCCCTAACTAACAGCCATTCCAGTAGTAGCTATAGGCCCTAACTAATAGCCATTCCAGTAGTAACCTGCTAAAAATCCTAACTAACAGCCATTCCAGTAGTAGCTATAGACACTAACTAACAGCCATTCCAGTAGTAGCTATAGGCCCTAACTAACAGTCATTCCAGTAGTAGCTATAGGCCCTAACTAACAGCCATTCCAGTAGTAGCCTGCTATAGGCCCTAACTAACAGCCATTCCAGTAGTAGCTATAGGCCCTAACTAACAGCCATTCCAATAGTAGCCTGCTATAGGCCCTAACTAACAGCCATTCCAGTAGTAGCCTGCTATAGGCCCTAACTAACAGTCATTCCAGTAGTAGCTATATGCCCTAACTAACAGCCATTCCAGTAGTAGCCTGCTATAGACCCTAACTAACAGCCATTCCAGTAGTAGCTGCATAGGCCCTAACTAACAGCCATTCCAGTAGTAGCTATAGGCCCTAACTAACAGCCATTCCAGTAGTAGCTATAGGCCCTAACTAACAGCCATTCCAGTAGTAGCTATAGGCCCTAACTAACAGCCATTCCAGTAGTAGCTATAGACCCTAACTAACAGCCATTCCAGTAGTAGCTATAGGCCCTAACTAACAGCCATTCCAGTAGTAGCCTGCTATAGGCCCTAACTAACAGCCATTCCAGTAGTAGCTATAGACCCTAACTAACAGCCATTCCAGTAGTAGCTATAGACCCTAACTAACAGCCATTCCAGTAGTAGCTATAGACCCTAACTAACAGCCATTCCAGTAGTAGCTATAGGCCCTAACTAACAGCCATTCCAGTAGTAGCTATAGACCCTAACTAACAGCCATTCCAGTAGTAGCTATAGGCCCTAACTAACAGCCATTCCAGTAGTAGCTATAGGCCCTAACTAACAGCCATTCCAGTAGTAGCCTGCTATAGGCCCTAACTAACAGCCATTCCAGTAGTAGCCTGCTATAGACCCTAACTAACAGCCATTCCAGTAGTAGCTATAGGCCCTAACTAACAGCCATTCCAGTAGTAGCTATAGACCCTAACTAACAGCCATTCCAGTAGTAGCTATAGGCCCTAACTAACAGCCATTCCAGTAGTAGCTATAGACCCTAACTAACAGCCATTCCAGTAGTAGCTATAGGCCCTAACTAACAGGCATTCCAGTAGTAGCCTGCTATAGGCCCTAACTAACAGCCATTCCAGTAGTAGCCTGCTATAGGCCCTAACTAACAGCCATTCCAGTAGTAGCCTGCTATAGGCCCTAACTAACAGCCATTCCAGTAGTAGCTATAGACCCTAACTAACAGCCATTCCAGTAGTAGCTATAGGCCCTAACTAACAGCCATTCCAATAGTAGTCTGCTATAGGCCCTAACTAACAGCCATTCCAGTAGTAGCCTACTATAGGCCCTAACTAACAGCCATTCCAGTAGTAGCCTGCTATAGACCCTAACTAACAGCCATTCCAGTAGTAGCTATAGGCCCTAACTAACAGCCATTCCAGTAGTAGCTATAGGCCCTAACTAACAGCCATTCCAGTAGTAGCTATAGGCCCTAACTAACAGCCATTCCAGTAGTAGCTATAGGCCCTAACTAACAGCCATTCCAGTAGTAGCTATAGGCCCTAACTAACAGGCATTCCAGTAGTAGCCTGCTATAGGCCCTAACTAACAGCCATTCCAGTAGTAGCCTGCTATAGGCCCTAACTAACAGCCATTCCAGTAGTAGCTATAGGCCCTAACTAACAGCCATTCCAGTAGTAGCTATAGACCCTAACTAACAGCCATTCCAGTAGTAGCTATAGGCCCTAACTAACAGGCATTCCAGTAGTAGCCTGCTATAGGCCCTAACTAACAGCCATTCCAGTAGTAGCTATAGGCCCTAACTAACAGCCATTCCAGTAGTAGCTATAGACCCTAACTAACAGGCATTCCAGTAGTAGCTATAGGCCCTAACTAACAGCCATTCCAGTAGTAGCTATAGGCCCTAACTAACAGCCATTCCAGTAGTAGCTATAGGCCCTAACTAACAGCCATTCCAGTAGTAGCCTGCTATAGGCCCTAACTAACAGCCATTCCAGTAGTAGCTATAGACCCTAACTAACAGCCATTCCAGTAGTAGCTATAGGCCCTAACTAACAGCCATTCCAATAGTAGTCTGCTATAGGCCCTAACTAACAGCCATTCCAGTAGTAGCCTACTATAGGCCCTAACTAACAGCCATTCCAGTAGTAAGCTGCTATAGGCCCTAACTAACAGCCATTCCAGTAGTAGCTATAGGCCCTAACTAACAGTCATTCCAGTAGTAGCTATAGGCCCTAACTAACAGGCATTCCAGTAGTAGCCTGCTATAGGCCCTAACTAACAGTCATTCCAGTAGTAGCTATAGGCCCTAACTAACAGGCATTCCAGTAGTAGCTATAGACCCTAACTAACAGGCATTCCAGTAGTAGCTATAGGCCCTAACTAACAGGCATTCCAGTAGTAGCCTGCTATAGGCCCTAACTAACAGCCATTCCAGTAGTATCCTACTATAGGCCCTAACTAACAGCCATTCCAGTAGTATCCTACTATAGGCCCTAACTAACAGCCATTCCAGTAGTAGCCTGCTATAGGCCCTAACTAACAGCCATTCCAGTAGTAGCTATAGGCCCTAACTAACAGCCATTCCAGTAGTAGCTATAGACCCTAACTAACAGCCATTCCAGTATTAGCTATAGGCCCTAACTAACAGCCATTCCAGTAGTAGCTATTGACCCTAACTAACAGTCATTCCAGTAGTAGCTATAGGCCCTAACTAACAGCCATTCCAGTAGTAGCTATAGGCCCTAACTAACAGGCATTCCAGTAGTAGCTATAGGCCCTAACTAACAGTCATTCCAGTAGTAGCTATAGGCCCTAACTAACAGCCATTCCAGTAGTTGCTATAGGCCCTAACTAACAGGCATTCCAGTAGTAGCTGCTATAGGCCCTAACTAACGGTCATTCCAGTAGTAGCTATAGGCCCTAACTAACAGCCATTCTAGTAGTAGCTATAGGCCCTAACTAACAGTCATTCCAGTAGTAGCCTGCTATAGGCCCTAACTAACAGCCATTCCAGTATTAGCTATAGGCCCTAACTAACAGTCATTCCAGTAGTAGCCTGCTATAGGCCCTAACTAACAGCCATTCCAGTATTAGCTATAGGCCCTAACTAACAGCCATTCCAGTAGTAGCTATAGGCCCTAACTAACAGCCATTCCAGTAGTAGCTATAGGCCCTAACTAACAGCCATTCCAGTAGTAGCTATAGGCCCTAACTAACAGCCATTCCAGTAGTAGCCTGCTATAGGCCCTAACTAACAGCCATTCCAGTAGTAGCTATAGACCCTAACTAACAGCCATTCCAGTAGTAGCTATAGACCCTAACTAACAGCCATTCCAGTAGTAGCCTGCTATAGGCCCTAACTAACAGCCATTCCAGTAGTAGCCTGCTATAGACCCTAACTGACAGCCATCCCAGTAGTAGCTATAGGCCATAACTAACAGGCATTCCAGTAGTAGCTATAGGCCCTAACTAACAGCCATTCCAGTAGTAGCTATAGACCCTAACTAACAGCCATTCCAGTAGTAGCTATAGACCCTAACTAACAGCCATTCCAGTAGTAGCCTGCTATAGGCCCTAACTAACAGCCATTCCAGTAGTAGCCTGCTATAGGCCCTAACTAACAGCCATTCCAGTAGTAGCTATAGGCCCTAACTAACAGCCATTCCAGTAGTAGCTATAGGCCCTAACTAACAGCCATTCCAGTAGTAGCCTGCTATAGGCCCTAACTAACAGCCATTCCAGTAGTAGCTATAGGCCCTAACTAACAGTCATTCCAGTAGCCTGCTATAGGCCCTAACTAACAGCCAATCCAGTAGTAGCTATAGGCCCTAACTAACAGTCATTCCAGTAGTAGCCTGCTATAGGCCCTAACTAACAGTCATTCCAGTAGTAGCTATAGACCCTAACTAACAGCCATTCCAGTAGTAGCTATAGACCCTAACTAACAGTCATTCCAGTAGTAGCCTGCTATAGGCCCTAACTAACAGCCATTCCAGTAGTAGCTATAGGCCCTAACTAACAGCCATTCCAGTAGTAGCCTGCTATAGGCCCTAACTAACAGCCATTCCAGTAGTAGCTATAGGCCCTAACTAACAGCCATTCCAGTAGTAGCTATAGACCCTAACTAGCAGCCATTCCAGTAGTAGCTATAGGCCCTAACTAACTGGCATTCCACGGTAGCTCCGCCTCCACCCAGCCAGTCGTTCCATTCCACAGTAGCTCCGCCTCCACCCAGCCAGTCGTTCCATCCCGCTGTGCGGGGGCAGGTCGGTTCACTGAAGGTCAGGGTGATTATTCACACCAAGGCCTGAGGACGGCCATACAGTCTGCCCTTTATGGGGCATAAAGAAACGGGAGTGCTGGAGCGGGCCTGATTAGCTGTTCTAATATGCTATTTGTGACTAATTTCCCAGACTCTCTAAGTCACAGGTGATTGGGCCTGGGACATAAATCAGAAGTCCCAGCTTCTCCCAGCCCCCTCTTCCTCCTCCCCTCTTCCTCCTCCCCTCTTCCTCCTCCCCTCTTCCTCCTCCCCTCTTCCTCCTCTCCTCTTCCTCCTCCCCCCCTTCCTCCTCCCCTCTTCCTCCGCCCCTCTTCCTCCTCCCCTCTTCCTCCTCCCCTCTTCTTCCTCCCCTCTTCCTCCTCCCCTCTTCCTCCTCTCCTCTTCCTACTCCCCCCTTCCTCCTCCCCTCTTCCTCCGCCCCTCTTCCTCCTCCCCTCTTCCTCCTCCCCTCTTCCTCCTCTCCTCTTCCCTTCCTCCTCCCCTCCCTCTCCTCCTCCCCTCCCCCTCTCCTCCTCCCCTCTCTTCCTCCTCTCCTCTCTTCCTCCTCCCCTCTTCCTCTCCCCTCCCCTTCCTCCTCCCTCTTCTCCTCCTCTTCCTCCTCCCCTCTTCCTCCTCCCCCTCTTCCTCCTCCCCTCTTCCTCCTCCTCCCCTCTTCCTCCTCCCCTCTTCCTCCTCCTCCTCTTCCTCCTCCTCTCTCTCCTCCCCTCTTCCTCCTCCCCCTCTCCTCCTCTTCCCTCTTCCTCCTCCCCTCTTCCTCCTCCCCTCTTCCTCCTCTCCTCTTCCTCCTCTCCTCTTCCTCCTCCCCCCTTCCTCCTCCCCTCTTCCTCCTCCCCTCTTCCTCCTCTACCTGTCTGGTCTGTACGTTGTGAATATGCAGCAGCCGTTTAGCTGACAGGCCAGGGGTGTAAAAGTAAAGGATGGAGTATGAAGACAGCTCACCACAGCTGACAAGTCAACCTGCATCCCTCCTCTTAGTTTACCACAATAATGACTCTCTGCCCCCCCCCCATCACCACGGCTGACAAGTCAACCTGCATCCCTCCTCTTAGTTTACCACAATAATGACTCTCTGCCCCCCCCCCCCCCCCATCACCACGGCTGACAGGTCAACCTGCATCCCTCCTCTTAGTTTACCACAATAATGACTCTCTGCCCCCCCCCCATCACCACGGCTGACAAGTCAACCTGCATCCCTCCTCTTAGTTTACCACAATAATGACTCTCTGCCCCCCCCCCCCCCCCATCACCACGGCTGACAGGTCAACCTGCATCCCTCCTCTTAGTTTACCACAATAATGACTCTCTGCCCCCCCCCATCACCACGGCTGACAACCTGCATCCCTCCTCTTAGTTTACCACAAGAATGACTCTCTGCCCCCCCCCCCATCACCACGGCTGACAAGTCAACCTGCATCCCTCCTCTTAGTTTACCACAATAATGACTCTCTGCCCCCCCCCCCATCACCACGGCTGTCAAGTCAACCTGCATCCCTCCTCTTAGTTTACCACAATAATGACTCTCTGGCCCCCCCCCCCATCACCAGGGCTGACAAGTCAACCTGCATCCCTCCTCTTAGTTTACCACAATAATGACTCTCTGCCCCCCCCCCCATCACCACGGCTGTCAACCTGCATCCCTCCTCTTAGTTTACCACAATAATGACTCTCTGCCCCCCCCCCCCCCCCCATCACCACGGCTGACAACCTGCATCCCTCCTCTTAGTTTACCACAATAATGACTCTCTGCCCCCCCCCCATCACCACGGCTGACAAGTCAACCTGCATCCCTCCTCTTAGTTTACCACAATAATGACTCTCTGCCCCCCCCCATCACCAGGGCTGACAAGTCAACCTGCATCCCTCCTCTTAGTTTACCACAATAATGACTCTCTGCCCCCCCCCCATCACCTGGGCTGACAAGTCAACCTGCATCCCTCCTCTTAGTTTACCACAATAATGACTCTCTGCCCCCCCCCATCACCAGGGCTGACAAGTCAACCTGCATCCTTCCTCTTAGTTTACCACAATAATGACTCTCTGCCCCCCCCCCATCACCACGGCTGACAAGTCAACCTGCATCCCTCCTCTTAGTTTACCACAATAATGACTCTCTGCCCCCCCCCCCCCATCACCACGGCTGACAAGTCAACCTGCATCTCTCCTCTTAGTTTACCACAATAATGACTCTCTGCCCCCCCCCCCCATCACCACGGCTGACAAGTCAACCTGCATCCCTCCTCTTAGTTTACCACAATAATGACTCTCTGCCCCCCCCCATCACCAGGGCTGACAACCTGCATCCCTCCTCTTAGTTTACCACAATAATGACTCTCTGCCCCCCCCCCCCCATCACCACGGCTGACAAGTCAACCTGCATCCCTCCTCTTAGTTTACCACAATAATGACTCTCTGCCCCCCCCCCCCCATCACCACGGCTGACAAGTCAACCTGCATCCCTCCTCTTAGTTTACCACAATAATGACTCTCTGCCCCCCCCCCATCACCACGGCTGACAAGTCAACCTGCATCCCTCCTCTTAGTTTACCACAAGAATGACTCTCTGCCCCCCCCCCATCACCACGGCTGACAAGTCAACCTGCATCCCTCCTCTTAGTTTACCACAATAATGACTCTCTGCCCCCCCCCCCATCACCACGGCTGACAAGTCAACCTGCATCCCTCCTCTTAGTTTACCACAATAATGACTCTCTGCCCCCCCCCCCCCCCATCACCACGGCTGACAAGTCAACCTGCATCCCTCCTCTTAGTTTACCACAATAATGACTCTCTGCCCCCCCCCCATCACCACGGCTGACAACCTGCATCCCTCCTCTTAGTTTACCACAATAATGACTCTCTGCCCCCCCCCCCATCACCACGGCTGTCAACCTGCATCCCTCCTCTTAGTTTACCACAATAATGACTCTCTGCCCCCCCCCATCACCACGGCTGACAAGTCAACCTGCATCCCTCCTCTTAGTTTACCACAATAATGACTCTCTGCCCCCCTCCCCCCATCACCACGGCTGACAAGTCAACCTGCATCCCTCCTCTTAGTTTACCACAATAATGACTCTCTGCCCCCCCCCCCATCACCACGGCTGTCAACCTGCATCCCTCCTCTTAGTTTACCACAATAATGACTCTCTGCCCCCCCCCCATCACCACGGCTGTCAACCTGCATCCCTCCTCTTAGTTTACCACAATAATGACTCTCTGCCCCCCCCCCCCCATCACCACGGCTGACAAGTCAACCTGCATCCCTCCTCTTAGTTTACCACAATAATGACTCTCTGCCCCCCCCCCCATCACCACGGCTGACAAGTCAACCTGCATCCCTCCTCTTAGTTTACCACAATAATGACTCTCTGCCCCCCCCCCCATCACCACGGCTGACAAGTCAACCTGCATCCCTCCTCTTAGTTTACCACAATAATGACTCTCTGCCCCCCCCCCATCACCACGGCTGACAAGTCAACCTGCATCCCTCCTCTTAGTTTACCACAATAATGACTCTCTGCCCCCCCCCCATCACCAGGGCTGACAAGTCAACCTGCATCCTTCCTCTTAGTTTACCACAATAATGACTCTCTGCCCCCCCCCCATCACCACGGCTGACAAGTCAACCTGCATCCCTCCTCTTAGTTTACCACAATAATGACTCTCTGCCCCCCCCCCCCCATCACCACGGCTGACAAGTCAACCTGCATCCCTCCTCTTAGTTTACCACAATAATGACTCTCTGCCCCCCCCCCCCCCATCACCACGGCTGACAAGGTCAACCTGCATCTCTCCTCTTAGTTTACCACAATAATGACTCTCTGCCCCCCCCCCCCATCACCACGGCTGACAAGTCAACCTGCATCCCTCCTCTTAGTTTACCACAATAATGACTCTCTGCCCCCCCCCATCACCAGGGCTGACAACCTGCATCCCTCCTCTTAGTTTACCACAATAATGACTCTCTGCCCCCCCCCCCCCATCACCACGGCTGACAAGTCAACCTGCATCCCTCCTCTTAGTTTACCACAATAATGACTCTCTGCCCCCCCCCCCCCATCACCACGGCTGACAAGTCAAACCTGCATCCCTCCTCTTAGTTTACCACAATAATGACTCTCTGCCCCCCCCCATCACCACGGCTGACAAGTCAACCTGCATCCCTCCTCTTAGTTTACCACAAGAATGACTCTCTGCCCCCCCCCCCATCACCACGGCTGACAAGTCAACCTGCATCCCTCCTCTTAGTTTACCACAATAATGACTCTCTGCCCCCCCCCCCCATCACCACGGCTGACAAGTCAACCTGCATCCCTCCTCTTAGTTTACCACAATAATGACTCTCTGCCCCCCCCCCCCCCCATCACCACGGCTGACAAGTCAACCTGCATCCCTCCTCTTAGTTTACCACAATAATGACTCTCTGCCCCCCCCCCATCACCACGGCTGACAACCTGCATCCCTCCTCTTAGTTTACCACAATAATGACTCTCTCTGCCCCCCCCCCCATCACCACGGCTGTCAACCTGCATCCCTCCTCTTAGTTTACCACAATAATGACTCTCTGCCCCCCCCCCCCATCACCACGGCTGACAAGTCAACCTGCATCCCTCCTCTTAGTTTACCACAATAATGACTCTCTGCCCCCCTCCCCCCATCACCACGGCTGACAAGTCAACCTGCATCCCTCCTCTTAGTTTACCACAATAATGACTCTCTGCCCCCCCCCCCCATCACCACGGCTGTCAACCTGCATCCCTCCTCTTAGTTTACCACAATAATGACTCTCTGCCCCCCCCCCCATCACCACGGCTGTCAACCTGCATCCCTCCTCTTAGTTTACCACAATAATGACTCTCTGCCCCCCCCCCCCCCATCACCACGGCTGACACGTCAACCTGCATCCCTCCTCTTAGTTTACCACAATAATGACCTCTCTGCCCCCCCCCCCCATCACCACGGCTGACAAGTCAACCTGCATCCCTCCTCTTAGGTTTACCACAATAATGACTCTCTGCCCCCCCCCCCCCATCACCACGGCTGACAAGTCAACCTGCATCCCTCCTCTTAGTTTACCACAGATAATGACTCTCTGCCCCCCCCCATCACCACGGCTGACAAGTCAACCTGCATCCCTCCTCTTAGTTTACCACAATAATGACTCTCTGCCCCCCCCCCCATCACCAGGGCTGACAAGTCAACCTGCATCCTTCCTCTTAGTTTACCACAATAATGACTCTCTGCCCCCCCCCCCATCACCACGGCTGACAAGTCAACCTGCATCCCTCCTCTTAGTTTACCACAATAATGACTCTCTGCCCCCCCCCCCCCCATCACCACGGCTGACAAGTCAACCTGCATCCCTCCTCTTAGTTTACCACAATAATGACTCTCTGCCCCCCCCCCCCATCACCACGGCTGACAAGTCAACCTGCATCTCTCCTCTTAGTTTACCACAATAATGACTCTCTGCCCCCCCCCCCCATCACCACGGCTGACAAGTCAACCTGCATCCCTCCTCTTAGTTTACCACAATAATGACTCCTCTGCCCCCCCCCCATCACCAGGCTGACAACCTGCATCCCTCCTCTTAGTTTACCACAATAATGACTCTCTGCCCCCCCCCCCCCCATCACCACGGCTGACAAGTCAACCTGCATCCCTCCTCTTAGTTTACCACAATAATGACTCTCTGCCCCCCCCCCCCATCACCACGGCTGACAAGTCAACCTGCATCCCTCCTCTTAGTTTACCACAATAATGACTCTCTGCCCCCCCCCATCACCACGGCTGACAAGTCAACCTGCATCCCTCCTCTTAGTTTACCACAAGAATGACTCTCTGCCCCCCCCCCCCCATCACCACGGCTGACAAGTCAACCTGCATCCCTCCTCTTAGTTTACCACAATAATGACTCTCTGCCCCCCCCCCCATCACCACGGCTGACAAGTCAACCTGCATCCCTCCTCTTAGTTTACCACAATAATGACTCTCTGCCCCCCCCCCCCCCATCACCACGGCTGACAAGTCAACCTGCATCCCTCCTCTTAGTTTACCACAATAATGACTCTCTGCCCCCCCCCCCATCACCACGGCTGACAACCTGCATCCCTCCTCTTAGTTTACCACAATAATGACTCTCTGCCCCCCCCCCCCATCACCACGGCTGTCAACCTGCATCCCTCCTCTTAGTTTACCACAATAATGACTCTCTGCCCCCCCCCCCCATCACCACGGCTGACAAGTCAACCTGCATCCCTCCTCTTAGTTTACCACAATAATGACTCTCTGCCCCCCTCCCCCCATCACCACGGCTGACAAGTCAACCTGCATCCCGTCCTCTTAGTTTACCACAATAATGACTCTCATGCCCCCCCCCCCATCACCACGGCTGTCCAACCTGCAGTCCCTCCTCTTAGTTTACCACAATAATGACTCTCTGCCCTCCCCCCCCCCATCACCACGGCTGTCAACCTGCATCCCTCCTCTTAGTTTACCACAATAATGACTCTCTGCCCCCCCCCCCCATCACCACGGCTGACAAGTCAACCTGCATCCCTCCTCTTAGTTTACCACAATAATGACTCTCTGCCCCCCCCCCCCCATCACCACGGCTGACAAGTCAACCTGCAATCCCTCCTCTTAGGTTTACCACAATAATGACTCTCTGCCCCCCCCCCCCCCCCAGCGCTCACATTCCCCTTGCTTTTCTTTTGAAGTGCGTCTGAACTCTAACACGTGTCTCCCATGGTGAATGTTCTGTGTTGTGGTTTAGTAGTTGACTCGATGCAGGACAGCTCTGGTTAATCCGTCTCTTAGCAATACAGCATGGGGTTTTACATGCCCGCTCAGCAAGGGTTACATCCGTTCA
>NW_026600657.1:0-152500 GCF_029448725.1 Salvelinus fontinalis | reverse complement strand
TGTCGGGGCCCAGGTCTGTCGGGGCCCAGGTCTGTCAGGGCCCAGGTCTGTCGGGGCCCAGGTCTGTCAGGGCCCAGGTCTGACAGGGCCCAGGTCTGACAGGGCCCAGGTCTGACAGGGCCCAGGTCTGTCAGGGCCCACTTTCCATAAATTTGTATAGCAGACCCTCGTGCCAAATTGAGTCCAAAGCTTTTTGTAAATAAACAAAGCATGAAAAGACTTTGTTTTGGTTTATTTCTTTGTCAAGTAGGCAGGGTGCATATGTGGTCTGTCGTACGGTAATTTGGTGAAATCCAATTTGACATTTGCTGCCTCTGTCTCTCTCTCTCTTTCTCCAACCCTATCTCTCTCTCTCTCTCTCTCTCTCTCTCTCTCTCTCTCTCTCTCTCTCTCTCTCTCTCTCTCTCTCTCTCTCTCTCTCTCTCTCTCCAACCCTCTCTCTCTCTCCAACCCTCTCTCTCTTTCCAACCCTCTCTCTCTCTTTCTCCAACCCTCTCTCTCTCTCTCCAACCCTCTCTCTCTCTCTCCAACCCTCTCTCTCTCTTTCTCCAACCCTCTCTCTCTCTCCAACCCTCTCTCTCTCTCTCCATCCCTCTCTCTCTCTCTCTCTCTCCATCCAACCCTCTCTCTCTCTCTCCAACCCTCTCTCTCTCTCTCCATCCCTCTCTCTCTCTCCATCCATCCCTCTCTCCAGGACTACAAGCCGGAGGAGGACCCCTCTAAGTTTAAGTCAGTGAAGACTGGAAGAGGACCACTTGGACCAGACTGGAAGGTACAGCAGAGAGTGTCTTTGTGTTTGCAGCATTGGTCTGCTTGTGCACTAACTCCCTCAACATTACAGTACAATAAAACATGTATGTTTGTGACTGTGTGTGTGTGTGTGTGTGTGTGTGTGTGTGTGTGTGTGTGTGCGTGCGTGCAGAAGGAGCTCCCTAAGAAGACAGACTGCCCACACATGTGTGCCTACAAACTGGTGACAGTCAAGTTCAAGTGGTGGGGCCTGCAGAACAAAGTGGAGAACTTCATCCAGAAGGTACAGAGGATGATGGTGTGGTGAGGAGGGGAGAGGAGGGGTGAGGAGGGGTGGAGGGGTGAGGAGAGGTTCAGGAAGGGGGAGGAGAGGAGAGGAGGGGTGAGGAGGGTTGAGGAGGAGTGCAGGGATAAGGAGAGGTGAGGAGGGGTGAGGAGGAGTGTAGAGGTGAGGAGAGGAGAGGTGAGGAGGAGTGTAGAGGTGAGGAGAGGTGAGTAGGGGTGAGGAAGGGTGAGGAAGGGTGAGGAGGGGTGAGGAGGGGTTGTAGAGGTGAGGAAGGGTGAGGAAGGGTGAGGAGTATAAAGGTTGTGATGGTGACTGGATCAAATCCATGAGACACAGAGAACCAGGCTGTATTCTCATTGGTCAAATGAGAGCACTCGCTCAGTTGATTTACAGACTATTGGTCGTCATTCAAGTAAAGTGGTAGATTGTGAGCCATTTTAGTTGACGAGTCTACAGGGATTAAAAGCGAGGGTGGAGGGCATAGTAATATGGGGTTGCCGTCTCATCCAAGCTTTTTGGGGATTCCCCTGAGTTGAATTTCAAGAGTGAAGTTGATTTCTCATGTTCACCTGGAGAATGAGAACTAAGCCCCAGTCTCCATGTCTACACTGATTCAGCCCCAGTCTCCATGATTCAGCCCCAGTCTCCATGATTCAGCCCCAGTCTCCATGTCTCTACTGATTCAGCCCCAGTCTCCATGTCTCTACTGATTCAGCCCCAGTCTCCATGTCTCTACTGATTCATCCCCAGTCTCCATGTCTATACTGATTCAGCCCCAGTCTCCATGTCTCCATGATTCAGCCCCAGTCTCCATGTCTCTACTGATTCAGCCCCAGTCTCCATGTCTATACTGATTCAGCCCCAGTCTCCATGATTCAGCCCCAGTCTCCATGTCTCTACTGATTCAGCCCCAGTCTCCATGTCTATACTGATTCAGTCCCAGTCTCCATGATTCAGCCCCAGTCTCCATGATTCAGCCCCAGTCTCCCTGATTCAGCCCCAGTCTCCATGTCTCTACTGATTCAGCCCCAGTCTCCATGTCTCTACTGATTCAGCCCCAGTCTCCATGTCTCTACTGATTCAGCCCCAGTCTCCATGATTCAGCCCCAGTCTCCATGATTCAGCCCCAGTCTCCCTGATTCAGCCCCAGTCTCCATGTCTCTACTGATTCAGCCCCAGTCTCCATGTCTATACTGATTCAGCCCCAGTCTCCATGTCTCTACTGATTCAGCCCCAGTCTCCATGTCTCTACTGATTCAGCCCCAGTCTCCATGATTCAGCCCCAGTCTCCATGTCTATACTGATTCAGCCCCAGTCTCCATGTCTCTACTGATTCAGCCCCAGTCTCCATGATTCAGCCCCAGTCTCCATGTCTCTACTGATTCAGACCCAGTCTCCATGTCTATACTGATTCATCCCCAGTCTCCATGTCTATACTGATTCAGCCCCAGTCTCCATGTCTATACTGATTCAGCCCCAGTCTCCATGTCTCTACTGATTCAGCCCCAGTCTCCATGTCTATACTGATTCAGCCCCAGTCTCCATCTCTATACTGATTCAGACCCAGTCTCCATGTCTATACTGATTCAGTCCCAGTCTCCATGTCTCTACTGATTCAGCCCCAGTCTCCATGTCTATACTGATTCAGTCCCAGTCTCCATGTCTCTACTGATTCAGTCCCAGTCTCCATGTCTTTACTGATTCAGCCCCAGTCTCCATGTCTATACTGATTCAGCCCCAGTCTCCATGATTCAGCCCCAGTCTCCATGTCTCTACTGATTCAGCCCCAGTCTCCATGATTCAGCCCCAGTCTCCATGTCTCTACTGATTCAGCCCCAGTCTCCATGTCTCTACTGATTCAGCCCCAGTCTCCATGTCTCTACTGATTCAGTCCCAGTCTCCATGTCTATACTGATTCAGCCCCAGTCTCCATGATTCAGCCCCAGTCTCCATGTCTCTACTGATTCAGCCCCAGTCTCCATGTCTCTACTGATTCAGCCCCAGTCTCCATGTCTCTACTGATTCATCCCCAGTCTCCATGTCTATACTGATTCAGCCCCAGTCTCCATGATTCAGCCCCAGTCTCCATGTCTATACTGATTCAGCCCCAGTCTCCATGATTCAGCCCCAGTCTCCATGATTCAGTCCCAGTCTCCATGTCTATTCTGATTCAGCCCCAGTCTCCATGTCTATACTGATTCAGCCCCAGTCTCCATGATTCAGTCCCAGTCTCCATGTCTATTCTGATTCAGTCCCAGTCTCCATGTCTACACTGATTCAGCCCCAGTCTCCATGTCCCTACTGATTCAGCCCCAGTCTCCATGTCTCTACTGATTCAGCCCCAGTCTCCATGTCTATACTGATTCAGTCCCAGTCTCCATGTCTCTACTGATTCAGCCCCAGTCTCCATGTCTCCATGATTCAGCCCCAGTCTCAATGTCTATACTGATTCAGCCCCAGTCTCCATGTCTCCATGATTCAGCCCCAGTCTCCATGTCTATACTGATTCAGCCCCAGTCTCCATGTCTCCATGATTCAATCCCAGTCTCCATGTCTATACTGATTCAGCCCCAGTCTCCATGTTTATACTGATTCAGTCCCAGTCTCCATGTCCATACTGATTCAGCCCCAGTCTCCATGTCTATACTGATTCAGCCCCAGTCTCCATGTCTACACTGATTCAGCCCCAGTCTCCATGTCTATACTGATTCAGCCCCAGTCTCCATGTCTACACTGATTCAGCCCCAGTCTCCATGTCTATACTGATTCAGCCCCAGTCTCCATGTCTCTACTGATTCAGCCCCAGTCTCCATGATTCAGCCCCAGTCTCCATGTCTCTACTGATTCAGCCCCAGTCTCCATGTCTATACTGATTCAGTCCTAGTCTCCATGATTCAGCCCCAGTCTACATGATTCAGCCCCAGTCTCCCTGATTCGAACCCAGTCTCCATGTCTCTACTGATTCAGCCCCAGTCTCCATGTCTCTACTGATTCAGCCCCAGTCTCCATGATTCAGCCCCAGTCTCCATGATTCAGCCCCAGTCTCCCTGATTCAGCCCCAGTCTCCATGTCTCTACTGATTCAGCCCCAGTCTCCCTGATTCAGCCCCAGTCTCCATGTCTCTACTGATTCAGCCCCAGTCTCCATGTCTCTACTGATTCAGCCCCAATCTCCATGTCTCTACTGATTCAGCCCCAGTCTCCATGATTCAGCCCCAGTCTCCATGTCTCCATGATTCAGCCCCAGTCTCCATGTCTCTACTGATTCAGCCCCAGTCTCCATGTCTATACTGATTCAGCCCCAGTCTCCATGATTCAGCCCCAGTCTCCATGTCTCTACTGATTCAGCCCCAGTCTCCATGTCTATACTGATTCAGTCCCAGTCTCCATGATTCAGCCCCAGTCTCCATGATTCAGCCCCAGTCTCCCTGATTCAGCCCCAGTCTCCATGTCTCTACTGATTCAGCCCCAGTCTCCATGTCTCTACTGATTCAGCCCCAGTCTCCATGTCTCTACTGATTCAGCCCCAGTCTCCATGATTCAGCCCCAGTCTCCATGATTCAGCCCCAGTCTCCCTGATTCAGCCCCAGTCTCCATGTCTCTACTGATTCAGCCCCAGTCTCCCTGATTCAGCCCCAGTCTCCATGTCTCTACTGATTCAGCCCCAGTCTCCATGTCTCTACTGATTCAGCCCCAGTCTCCATGTCTCTACTGATTCAGCCCCAGTCTCCATGATTCAGCCCCAGTCTCCATGTCTATACTGATTCAGCCCCAGTCTCCATGTCTCTACTGATTCAGCCCCAGTCTCCATGTCTCTACTGATTCAGTCCCAGTCTCCATGTCTCTACTGATTCAGCCCCAGTCTCCATGTCTATACTGATTCAGTCCCAGTCTCCATGTCTCTACTGATTCAGTCCCAGTCTCCATGTCTACACTGATTCATCCCCAGTCTCCATGTCTCTACTGTTTCAGCCCCAGTCTCCATGATTCAGCCCCAGTCTCCATGTCTATACTGATTCAGCCCCAGTCTCCATCTCTATACTGATTCAGCCCCAGTCTCCATGTCTATACTGATTCAGCCCCAGTCTCCATGTCTATAATGATTCAGCCCCAGTCTCCATGTCTATACTGATTCAGTCCCAGTCTCCATGTCTCTACTGATTCAGCCCCAGTCTCCATGTCTCCATGATTCATCCCCAGTCATAATGTCTATACTGATTCAGCCCCAGTCTCCATGTCTCCATGATTCAGCCCCAGTCTCCTTGTCTATACTGATTCAGCCCCAGTCTCCATGTCTCCATGATTCAGTCCCAGTCTCCATGTCTATACTGATTCAGCCCCAGTCTCCATGTTTATACTGATTCAGTCCCAGTCTCCATGTCTATACTGATTCAGCCCCAGTCTCCATGTCTATACTGATTCAGTCCCTGTCTCCATGATTCAGCCCCAGTCTCCATGTCTATACTGATTCAGCCCCAGTCTCCATGTCTACACTGATTCAGCCCCAGTCTCCATGTCTATACTGATTCAGCCCCAGTCTCCATGTCTATACTGATTCAGCCCCAGTCTCCATGTCTATACTGATTCAGCCCCAGTCTCCATGTCTATACTGATTCAGCCCCAGTCTCCATGTCTCCATGATTCAGCCCCAGTCTCCATGTCTCTACTGATTCAGCCCCAGTCTCCATGTCTCTACTGATTCAGCCCCAGTCTCCATGATTCAGCCCCAGTCTCCATGTCTCTACTGATTCAGCCCCAGTCTCCATGTCTATACTGATTCTGCCCCAGTCTCCATGATTCAGCCCCAGTCTCCATGTCTCTACTGATTCAGCCCCAGTCTCCATGTCTATACTGATTCAGTCCCAGTCTCCATGATTCAGCCCCAGTCTCCATGATTCAGCCCCAGTCTCCCTGATTCAGCCCCAGTCTCCATGTCTCTACTGATTCAGCCCCAGTCTCCATGTCTCTACTGATTCAGACCCAGTCTCCATGTCTATACTGATTCATCCCCAGTCTCCATGTCTATACTGATTCAGCCCCAGTCTCCATGTCTATACTGATTCAGCCCCAGTCTCCATGTCTATACTGATTCAGCCCCAGTCTCCATCTCTATACTGATTCAGACCCAGTCTCCATGTCTATACTGATTCAGTCCCAGTCTCCATGTCTCTACTGATTCAGACCCAGTCTCCATGTCTATACTGATTCAGTCCCAGTCTCCATGTCTCTACTGATTCAGTCCCAGTCTCCATGTCTTTACTGATTCAGCCCCAGTCTCCATGTCTATACTGATTCAGCCCCAGTCTCCATGATTCAGCCCAAGTCTCCATGTCTCTACTGATTCAGCCCCAGTCTCCATGTCTCTACTGATTCAGCCCCAGTCTCCATGATTCAGCCCCAGTCTCCATGTCTCTACTGATTCAGCCCCAGTCTCCATGTCTCTACTGATTCAGCCCCAGTCTCCATGTCTCTACTGATTCAGTCCCAGTCTCCATGTCTATACTGATTCAGCCCCAGTCTCCATGATTCAGCCCCAGTCTCCATGTCTCTACTGATTCAGCCCCAGTCTCCATGTCTCTACTGATTCAGCCCCAGTCTCCATGTCTCTACTGATTCATCCCCAGTCTCCATGTCTATACTGATTCAGCCCCAGTCTCCATGATTCAGCCCCAGTCTCCATGTCTATACTGATTCAGCCCCAGTCTCCATGATTCAGCCCCAGTCTCCATGATTCAGTCCCAGTCTCCATGTCTATTCTGATTCAGCCCCAGTCTCCATGTCTATACTGATTCAGCCCCAGTCTCCATGTCTATACTGATTCAGCCCCAGTCTCCATGATTCAGTCCCAGTCTCCATGTCTATTCTGATTCAGTCCCAGTCTCCATGTCTACACTGATTCAGCCCCAGTCTCCATGTCCCTACTGATTCAGCCCCAGTCTCCATGTCTCTACTGATTCAGCCCCAGTCTCCATGTCTATACTGATTCAGCCCCAGTCTCCATGATTCAGCCCCAGTCTCCATGTCTCTAGTGATTCAGCCCCAGTCTCTCAGTCTATACTGATTCAGCCCCAGTCTCCATGTCTATACTGATTCAGCCCCAGTCTCCATGTCTATACTGATTCAGCCCCAGTCTCCATGTCTCTACTGATTCAGCCCCAGTCTCCATGTCTATACTGATTCAGCCCCAGTCTCCATGATTCAGCCCCAGTCTCCATGTCTCTACTGATTCAGCCCCAGTCTCCATGTCTATACTGATTCAGTCCCAGTCTCCATGATTCAGCCCCAGTCTCCATGATTCAGCCCCAGTCTCCCTGATTCAGCCCCAGTCTCCATGTCTCTACTGATTCAGCCCCAGTCTCCATGTCTCTACTGATTCAGCCCCAGTCTCCATGTCTCTACTGATTCAGCCCCAGTCTCCATGATTCAGCCCCAGTCTCCATGATTCAGCCCCAGTCTCCCTGATTCAGCCCCAGTCTCCATGTCTCTACTGATTCAGCCCCAGTCTCCCTGATTCAGCCCCAGTCTCCATGTCTCTACTGATTCAGCCCCAGTCTCCATGTCTCTACTGATTCAGCCCTAGTCTCCATGTCTCTACTGATTCAGCCCCAGTCTCCATGATTCAGCCCCAGTCTCCATGTCTATACTGATTCAGCCCCAGTCTCCATGTCTCTACTGATTCAGCCCCAGTCTCCATGTCTCTACTGATTCAGCCCCAGTCTCCATGTCTATACTGATTCAGCCCCAGTCTCCATGTCTATACTGATTCAGCCCCAGTCTCCATGTCTCTACTGATTCAGCCCCAGTCTCCATGTCTCTACTGATTCAGTCCCAGTCTCCATGTCTCTACTGATTAAGCCCCAGTCTCCATGTCTATACTGATTCAGTCCCAGTCTCCATGTCTCTACTGATTCAGTCCCAGTCTCCATGTCTACACTGATTCATCCCCAGTCTCCATGTCTCTACTGATTCAGCCCCAGTCTCCATGATTCAGCCCCAGTCTCCATGTCTATACTGATTCAGCCCCAGTCTCCATCTCTATACTGATTCAGCCCCAGTCTCCATGTCTATACTGATTCAGCCCCAGTCTCCATGTCTATAATGATTCAGCCCCAGTCTCCATGTCTATACTGATTCAGTCCCAGTCTCCATGTCTCTACTGATTCAGCCCCAGTCTCCATGTCTCCATGATTCATCCCCAGTCATAATGTCTATACTGATTCAGCCCCGGTCTCCATGTCTCCATGATTCAGCCCCAGTCTCCTTGTCTATACTGATTCAGCCCCAGTCTCCATGTCTCCATGATTCAGTCCCAGTCTCCATGTCTATACTGATTCAGCCCCAGTCTCCATGTTTATACTGATTCAGTCCCAGTCTCCATGTCTATACTGATTCAGCCCCAGTCTCCATGTCTATACTGATTCAGTCCCTGTCTCCATGATTCAGCCCCAGTCTCCATGTCTATACTGATTCAGCCCCAGTCTCCATGTCTACACTGATTCAGCCCCAGTCTCCATGTCTATACTGATTCAGCCCCAGTCTCCATGTCTATACTGATTCAGCCCCAGTCTCCATGTCTATACTGATTCAGCCCCAGTCTCCATGTCTATACTGATTCAGCCCCAGTCTCCATGTCTCCATGATTCAGCCCCAGTCTCCATGTCTCTACTGATTCAGCCCCAGTCTCCATGTCTCTACTGATTCAGCCCCAGTCTCCATGATTCAGCCCCAGTCTCCATGTCTCTACTGATTCAGCCCCAGTCTCCATGTCTATACTGATTCAGCCCCAGTCTCCATGATTCAGCCCCAGTCTCCATGTCTCTACTGATTCAGCCCCAGTCTCCATGTCTATACTGATTCAGTCCCAGTCTCCATGATTCAGCCCCAGTCTCCATGATTCAGCCCCAGTCTCCCTGATTCAGCCCCAGTCTCCATGTCTCTACTGATTCAGCCCCAGTCTCCATGTCTCTACTGATTCAGACCCAGTCTCCATGTCTATACTGATTCATCCCCAGTCTCCATGTCTATACTGATTCAGCCCCAGTCTCCATGTCTATACTGATTCAGCCCCAGTCTCCATGTCTATACTGATTCAGCCCCAGTCTCCATCTCTATACTGATTCAGACCCAGTCTCCATGTCTATACTGATTCAGTCCCAGTCTCCATGTCTCTACTAATTCAGCCCCAGTCTCCATGTCTATACTGATTCAGTCCCAGTCTCCATGTCTCTACTGATTCAGTCCCAGTCTCCATGTCTTTGCTGATTCAGCCCCAGTCTCCATGTCTATACTGATTCAGCCCCAGTCTCCATGATTCAGCCCCAGTCTCCATGTCTCTACTGATTCAGCCCCAGTCTCCATGTCTCTACTGATTCAGCCCCAGTCTCCATGATTCAGCCCCAGTCTCCATGTCTCTACTGATTCAGCCCCAGTCTCCATGTCTCTACTGATTCAGCCTCAGTCTCCATGTCTCTACTGATTCAGTCCCAGTCTCCATGTCTATACTGATTCAGCCCCAGTCTCCATGATTCAGCCCCAGTCTCCATGTCTCTACTGATTCAGCCCCAGTCTCCATGTCTCTACTGATTCAGCCCCAGTCTCCATGTCTCTACTGATTCATCCCCAGTCTCCATGTCTATACTGATTCAGCCCCAGTCTCCATGATTCAGCCCCAGTCTCCATGTCTATACTGATTCAGCCCCAGTCTCCATGTCTATACTGATTCAGCCCCAGTCTCCATGATTCAGCCCCAGTCTCCATGATTCAGTCCCAGTCTCCATGTCTATTCTGATTCAGCCCCAGTCTCCATGTCTATACTGATTCAGCCCCAGTCTCCATGTCTATACTGATTCAGCGCCAGTCTCCATGATTCAGTCCCAGTCTCCATGTCTATTCTGATTCAGTCCCAGTCTCCATGTCTACACTGATTCAGCCCCAGTCTCCATGTCCCTACTGATTCAGCCCCAGTCTCCATGTCTCTACTGATTCAGCCCCAGTCTCCATGTCTATACTGATTCAGCCCCAGTCTCCATGATTCAGCCCCAGTCTCCATGTCTCTACTGATTCAGCCCCAGTCTCCATGTCTATACTGATTCAGCCCCAGTCTCCATGTCTATACTGATTCAGCCCCAGTCTCCATGTCTATACTGATTCAGCCCCAGTCTCCATGTCTATACTGATTCAGCCCCAGTCTCCATGTCTCCATGACTCAGCCCCAGTCTCCATGTCTCTACTGATTCAGCCCCAGTCTCCATGTCTATACTGATTCAGCCCCAGTCTCCATGATTCAGCCCCAGTCTCCATGTCTCTACTGATTCAGCCCCAGTCTCCATGTCTATACTGATTCAGTCCCAGTCTCCATTATTCAGCCCCAGTCTCCATGATTCAGCCCCAGTCTCCCTGATTCAGCCCCAGTCTCCATGTCTCTACTGATTCAGCCCCAGTCTCCATGTCTCTACTGATTCAGCCCCAGTCTCCATGTCTCTACTGATTCAGCCCCAGTCTCCATGATTCAGCCCCAGTCTCCATGATTCAGCCCCAGTCTCCCTGATTCAGCCCCAGTCTCCATGTCTCTACTGATTCAGCCCCAGTCTCCCTGATTCAGCCCCAGTCTCCATGTCTATACTGATTCAGCCCCAGTCTCCATGTCTCTACTGATTCAGCCCCAGTCTCCATGTCTCTACTGATTCAGCCCCAGTCTCCATGATTCAGCCCCAGTCTCCATGTCTATACTGATTCAGCCCCAGTCTCCATGTCTCTACTGATTCAGCCCCAGTCTCCATGATTCAGCCCCAGTCGCCTTGTCTATACTGATTCAGACCCAGTCTCCATGTCTATACTGATTCAGCCCCAGTCTCCATGTCTATACTGATTCAGCCCCAGTCTCCATGATTCAGCCCCAGTCTCCATGTCTATACTGATTCAGACCCAGTCTCCATGTCTACACTGATTCATCCCTAGTCTCCATGTCTCTACTGATTCAGCCCCAGTCTCCATGTCTATACTGATTCAGCCCCAGTCTCCATGTCTCTACTGATTCAGCCCCAGTCTCCATGTCTTTACTGATTCAGCCCCAGTCTCCATGTCTATACTGATTCAGCCCCAGTCTCCATGATTCAGCCCCAGTCTCCATGTCTCTACTGATTCAGCCCCAGTCTCCATGTCTCTACTGATTCAGCCCCAGTCTCCATGATTCAGCCCCAGTCTCCATGTCTCTACTGATTCAGCCCCAGTCTCCATGTCTCTACTGATTCAGCCCCAGTCTCCATGTCTCTACTGATTCAGTCCCAGTCTCCATGTCTATACTGATTCAGCCCCAGTCTCCATGATTCAGCCCCAGTCTCCATGTCTCTACTGATTCAGCCCCAGTCTCCATGTCTCTACTGATTCAGCCCCAGTCTCCATGTCTCTACTGATTCATCCCCAGTCTCCATGTCTATACTGATTCAGCCCCAGTCTCCATGATTCAGCCCCAGTCTCCATGTCTCTACTGATTCAGCCCCAGTCTCCATGTCTCTACTGATTCAGCCCCAGTCTCCATGTCTCTACTGATTCATCCCCAGTGTCCATGTCTATACTGATTCAGCCCCAGTCTCCATGATTCAGCCCCAGTCTCCATGTCTATACTGATTCAGCCCCAGTCTCCATGATTCAGCCCCAGTCTCCATGATTCAGTCCCAGTCTCCATGTCTATTCTGATTCAGCCCCAGTCTCCATGTCTATACTGATTCAGCCCCAGTCTCCATGTCTATACTGATTCAGCCCCAGTCTCCATGATTCAGTCCCACTCTCCATGTCTATTCTGATTCAGTCCCAGTCTCCATGTCTACACTAATTCAGCCCCAGTCTCCATGTCCCTACTGATTCAGCCCCAGTCTCCATGTCTCTACTGATTCAGCCCCAGTCTCCATGTCTATACTGATTCAGCCCCAGTCTCCATGATTCAGCCCCAGTCTCCATGTCTCTACTGATTCAGCCCCAGTCTCCATGTCTCTACTGATTCAGCCCCAGTCTCCATGTCTATACTGATTCAGCCCCAGTCTCCATGTCTCTACTGATTCAGGCCCAGTCTCCATGTCTACACTGATTCATCCCAGTCTCCATGTCTATTCTGATTCATCCCCAGTCTCCATGTCTCTACTGATTCAGCCCCAGTCTCCATGTCTCTACTGATTCAGTCCCAGTCTCCATGTCTCCATGATTCAGGCCCAGTCTCCATGTCTATATTGATTCAGCCCCAGTCTCCATGTCTCTACTGATTCAGTCCCAGTCTCCATGTCTATACTGATTCAGCCCCAGTCTCCATGATTCAGTCCCAGTCTCCATGTCTATACTGATTCAGCCCCAGTCTCCATGTCTATACTGATTCAGCCCCAGTCTCCATGTCTCTACTGATTCAGCCCCAGTCTCCATGTCTATACTGATTCAGCCCCAGTCTCCATGTCTATACTGATTCAACCCCAGTCTCCATGTCTCTACTGATTCAGCCCCAGTCTCCATGTCTCTACTGATTCAGTCCCAGTCTCCATGTCTCTACTGATTCAGCCCCAGTCTCCATGTCTATACGGATTCAGTCCCAGTCTCCATGTCTCTACTGATTCAGTCCCAGTCTCCATGTCTACACTGATTCATCCCCAGTCTCCATGTCTCTACTGATTCAGCCCCAGTCTCCATGATTCAGCCCCAGTCTCCATGTCTATACTGATTCAGCCCCAGTCTCCATCTCTATACTGATTCAGCCCCAGTCTCCATGTCTATACTGATTCAGCCCCAGTCTCCATGTCTATAATGATTCAGCCCCAGTCTCCATGTCTATAATGATTCAGTACCAGTCTCCATGTCTCTACTGATTCAGCCCCAGTCTCCATGTCTCCATGATTCAGCCCCAGTCTCAATGTCTATACTGATTCAGCCCCAGTCTCCATGTCTCCATGATTCAGCCCCAGTCTCCATGTCTATACTGATTCAGCCCCAGTCTCCATGTCTCCATTATTCAGTCCCAGTCTCCATGTCTATACTGATTCAGCCCCAGTCTCCATGTCTATACTGATTCAGTCCCAGTCTCCATGTCTATACTGATTCAGCCCCAGTCTCCATGTCTATACTGATTCAGTCCCAGTCTCCATGATTCAGCCCCAGTCTCCATGTCTATACTGATTCAGCCCCAGTCTCCATGTCTACACTGATTCAGCCCCAGTCTCCATGTCTATACTGATTCAGCCCCAGTCTCCATGTCTATACTGATTCAGCCCCAGTCTCCATGTCTATACTGATTCAGCCCCAGTCTCCATGTCTATACTGATTCAGCCCCAGTCTCCATGTCTATACTGATTCAGCCCCAGTCTCCATGTCTCTACTGATTCAGTCCCAGTCTCCATGTCTATACTGATTCAGCCCCAGTCTCCATGTCTATACTGATTCAGTCCCAGTCTCCATGTCTCTACTGATTCAGCCCTAGTCTCCATGTCTCTACTGATTCAGCCCCAGTCTCCATGTCTATACTGATTCAGCCCCAGTCTCCATGATTCAGCCCCAGTCTCCATGTCTCTACTGATTCAGCCCCAGTCTCCATGTCTATACTGATTCAGCCCCAGTCTCCATGTCTCTACTGATTCAGCCCCAGTCTCCATGTCTATACTGATTCAGCCCCAGTCTCCATGTCTATACTGATTCAGTCCCAGTCTCCATGATTCAGTCCCAGTCTCCATGTCTCTACTGATTCAGCCCCAGTCTCCATGTCTATACTGATTCAGCCCCAGTCTCCATGTCTATACTGATTCAGCCCCAGTCTCCATGTCTATACTGATTCAGCCCCAGTCTCCATGTCTATACTGATTCAGCCCCAGTCTCCATGTCTATACTGATTCAGCCCCAGTCTCCATGTCTACACTGATTCAGCCCCAGTCTCCATGTCTATACTGATTCAGCCCCAGTCTCCATGTCTATACTGATTCAGTCCCAGTCTCCATGATTCAGTCCCAGTCTCCATGTCTCTACTGATTCAGCCCCAGTCTCCATGTCTATACTGATTCAGCCCCAGTCTCCATGTCTATACTGATTCATCCCCAGTCTCCATGTCTCTACTGATTCAGCCCCAGTCTCCATGTCTATACTGATTCAGCCCCAGTCTCCATGTCTATACTGATTCAGCCCCAGTCTCCATGTCTACACTGATTCAGCCCCAGTCTCCATGTCTATACTGATTCAGTCCCAGTCTCCATGTCTACACTGATTCAGCCCCAGTCTCCATGTCTATACTGATTCAGTCCCAGTCTCCATGATTCAGCCCCAGTCTCCATGTCTATACTGATTCAGCCCCAGTCTCCATGTCTATACTGATTCATCCCCAGTCTCCATGTCTATACTGATTCAGCCCCAGTCTCCATGTCTATACTGATTCAGTCCCAGTCTCCATATCTATACTGATTCAGCCCCAGTCTCCATGTCTATACTGATTCAGCCCCAGTCTCCATGTCTACACTGATTCAGCCCCAGTCTCCATGTCTATACTGATTCATCCCCAGTCTCCATGATTCAGCCCCAGTCTCCATGTCTATACTGATTCAGCCCCAGTCTCCATGTCTCTACTGATTCAGCCCCAGTCTCCATGTTTATACTAATTCATCCCCAGTCTCCATGTCTCTACTGATTCAGCCCCAGTCTCCATGTCTATACTGATTCAGTCCCAGTCTCCATATCTATACTGATTCAGCCCCAGTCTCCATGTCTATACTGATTCAGCCCCAGTCTCCATGTCTACACTGATTCAGCCCCAGTCTCCATGTCTATACTGATTCATCCCCAGTCTCCATGATTCAGCCCCAGTCTCCATGTCTATACTGATTCAGCCCCAGTCTCCATGTCTCTACTGATTCAGCCCCAGTCTCCATGTCTATACTAATTCATCCCCAGTCTCCATGTCTCTACTGATTCAGCCCCAGTCTCCATGTCTCTACTGATTCAGCCCCAGTCTCCATGTCTATACTGATTCAGCCCCAGTCTCCATGTCTATACTGATTCAGCCCCAGTCTCCATGTCTATACTGATTCATCCCCAGTCTCCATGTCTATACTGATTCAGCCCCAGTCTCCATGTCTATACTGATTCAGCCCCAGTCTCCATGTCTCTACTGATTCAGCCCCAGTCTTCATGTCTCTATTGATTCAGCCCCAGTCTCCATGTCTATACTGATTCAGCCCCAGTCTCCATGTCTCTACTGATTCAGCCCCAGTCTCCATATCTCTACTGATTCAGCCCTAGTCTCCATGTGTATACTGATTCAGCCCCAGTCTCCATGATTCAGCCCCAGTCTCCATGTCTATACTGATTCAGCCCCAGTCTCCATGTCTCTACTTATTCAGCCCCAGTCTCCATGTCTATACTGATTCAGCCCCAGTCTCCATGTCTATACTGATTCAGTCCCAGTCTCCATGTCTATACTGATTCAGCCCCAGTCTCCATGTCTATAATGATTCAGCCCCAGTCTCCATGTCTCTACTGATTCAGCCCCAGTCTCCATGTCTATACTGATTCATCCCCAGTCTCCATGTCTACACTGATTTAGCCCCAGTCTCCATGTCTACACTGATTCAGCCCCAGTCTCCATGTCTACACTGATTCAGCCCCAGTCTCCATGTCTATACTGATTCAGTCCCAGTCTCCATGATTCAGCCCCAGTCTCCATGTCTATACTGATTCAGCCCCAGTCTCCATGTCTATACTGATTCAGTCCCAGTCTCCATGTCTATACTGATTCAGCCCCAGTCTCCATATCTATACTGATTCAGCCCCAGTCTCCATGTCTATACTGATTCAGCCCCAGTCTCCATGTCTACACTGATTCAGCCCCAGTCTCCATGTCTATACTGATTCATCCCCAGTCTCCATGATTCAGCCCCAGTCTCCATGTCTATACTGATTCAGCCCCAGTCTCCATGTCTCTACTGATTCAGCCCCAGTCTCCATGTCTATACTGATTCATCCCCAGTCTCCATGTCTATACTGATTCAGCCCCAGTCTCCATGTCTCTACTGATTCAGCCCCAGTCTCCATGTCTCTACTGATTCATCCCCAGTCTCCATGTCTATACTGATTCAGCCCCAGTCTCCATGTCTATACTGATTCAGCCCCAGTCTCCATCTCAATACTGATTCAGTCCCAGTCTCCATGTCTCTACTGATTCAGTCCCAGTCTCCATGTCTCTACTGATTCAGCCCCAGTCTCCATGATTCAGCCCCAGTCTCCATGTCTATACTGATTCAGCCCCAGTCTCCATGTCTATACTGATTCAGCCCCAGTCTCCATGTCTCTACTGATTCA
Organism: Salvelinus fontinalis; assembly: GCF_029448725.1. Lineage (NCBI taxonomy): Eukaryota > Metazoa > Chordata > Actinopteri > Salmoniformes > Salmonidae > Salvelinus > Salvelinus fontinalis. Next base: position 136,150 of record NW_026600657.1, on the reverse strand, counting down.
GCCCCAGTCTCCATGATTCAGTCCCAGTATCCATGTCTATACTGATTCAGCCCCAGTCTCCATGTCTCTACTGATTCAGCCCCAGTCTCCATGTCTATACTGATTCAGCCCCAGTCTCCATGTCTCTACTGATTCAGTCCCAGTCTCCATGTCTATACTGATTCAGCCCCAGTCTCCATGTCTCTACTGATTCAGCCCCAGTCTCCATGTCTATACTGATTCAGCCCCAGTCTCCATGTCTTTACTGATTCAGCCCCAGTCTCCATGTCTATACTGATTCAGCCCCAGTCTCCATCTCTATACTGATTCAGTCCCAGTCTCCATGTCTCTACTGATTCAGTCCCAGTCTCCATGTCTCTACTGATTCAGCCCCAGTCTCCATGATTCAGCCCCAGTCTCCATGTCTTTACTGATTCAGCCCCAGTCTCCATGTCTATACTGATTCAGCCCCAGTCTCCATGTCTCTACTGATTCAGCCCCAGTCTCCATGTCTATACTGATTCAGCCCCAGTCTCCATGTCTCTACTGATTCAGCCCCAGTCTCCAAGTCTATACTGATTCAGCCCCAGTCTCCATGTCTCTACTGATTCAGTCCCAGTCTCCATGTCTATACTGATTCAGCCCCAGTCTCCATGTCTCCATGATTCAGCCCCAGTCTCCATGTCTATACTGATTCAGTCCCAGTCTCCATGTCTATACTGATTCAGCCCCAGTCTCCATGTCTATACTGATTCAGCCCCAGTCTCCATGTCTATACTGATTCAGCCCCAGTCTCCATGTCTATACTGATTCAGTCCCAGTCTCCATGTCTATACTGATTCAGCCCCAGTCTCCATGTCTATACTGATTCAGCCCCAGTCTCCATGTCTCTACTGATTCAGCCCCAGTCTCCATGTCTCTACTGATTCAGCCCCAGTCTCCATGATTCAGCCCCAGTCTCCATGTCTATACTGATTCAGCCCCAGTCTCCATCTCTATACTGATTCAGCCCCAGTCTCCATGTCTATACTGATTTAGCCCCAGTCTCCATGTCTATAATGATTCAGCCCCAGTCTCCATGTCTATACTGATTCAGTCCCAGTCTCCATGTCTCTACTGATTCAGCCCCAGTCTCCATGTCTCCATGATTCAGCCCCAGTCTCAATGTCTATACTGATTCAGCCCCAGTCTCCATGTCTCCATGATTCAGCCCCAGTCTCCATGTCTATACTGATTCAGCCCCAGTCTCCATGTCTCCATGATTCAGTCCCAGTCTCCATGTCTATACTGATTCAGCCCCAGTCTCCATGTTTATACTGATTCAGTCCCAGTCTCCATGTCTATACTGATTCAGCCCCAGTCTCCATGTCTATACTGATTCAGCCCCAGTCTCCATGTCTACACTGATTCAGCCCCAGTCTCCATGTCTATACTGATTCAGCCCCAGTCTCCATGTCTACACTGATTCAGCCCCAGTCTCCATGTCTGTACTGATTCAGCCCCAGTCTCCATGTCTCTACTGATTCAGCCCCAGTCTCCATGATTCAGCCCCAGTCTCCATGTCTCTACTGATTCAGCCCCAGTCTCCATGTCTATACTGATTCAGTCCCAGTCTCCATGATTCAGCCCCAGTCTCCATGATTCAGCCCCAGTCTCCCTGATTCGAACCCAGTCTCCATGTCTCTACTGATTCAGCCCCAGTCTCCATGTCTCTACTGATTCAGCCCCAGTCTCCATGTCTCTACTGATTCAGCCCCAGTCTCCATGATTCAGCCCCAGTCTCTACTGATTCAGCCCCAGTCTCCCTGATTCAGCCCCAGTCTCCATGTCTCTACTGATTCAGCCCCAGTCTCCCTGATTCAGCCCCAGTCTCCATGTCTCTACTGATTCAGCCCCAGTCTCCATGTCTCTACTGATTCAGCCCCAATCTCCATGTCTCTACTGATTCAGCCCCAGTCTCCATGATTCAGCCCCAGTCTCCATGTCTCCATGATTCAGCCCCAGTCTCCATGTCTCTACTGATTCAGCCCCAGTCTCCATGTCTATATTAATTCAGCCCCAGTCTCCATGATTCAGCCCCAGTCTCCATGTCTCTACTGATTCAGCCCCAGTCTCCATGTCTATACTGATTCAGTCCCAGTCTCCATGATTCAGCCCCAGTCTCCCTGATTCAGCCCCAGTCTCCATGTCTCTACTGATTCAGCCCCAGTCTCCATGTCTCTACTGATTCAGCCCCAGTCTCCATGTCTCTACTGATTCAGCCCCAGTCTCCATGATTCAGCCCCAGTCTCCATGATTCAGCCCCAGTCTCCCTGATTCAGCCCCAGTCTCCATGTCTCTACTGATTCAGCCCCAGTCTCCCTGATTCAGCCCCAGTCTCCATGTCTCTACTGATTCAGCCCCAGTCTCCATGTCTCTACTGATTCAGCCCCAGTCTCCATGTCTCTACTGATTCAGCCCCAGTCTCCATGATTCAGCCCCAGTCTCCATGTCTATACTGATTCAGCCCCAGTCTCCATGTCTCTACTGATTCAGCCCCAGTCTCCATGTCTCTACTGATTCAGCCCCAGTCTCCATGATTCAGCCCCAGTCTCCATGTCTATACTGATTCAGCCCCAGTCTCCATCTCTATACTGATTCAGCCCCAGTCTCCATGTCTATACTGATTTAGCCCCAGTCTCCATGTCTATAATGATTCAGCCCCAGTCTCCATGTCTATACTGATTCAGTCCCAGTCTCCATGTCTCTACTGATTCAGCCCCAGTCTCCATGTCTCCATGATTCAGCCCCAGTCTCAATGTCTATACTGATTCAGCCCCAGTCTCCATGTCTCCATGATTCAGCCCCAGTCTCCATGTCTATACTGATTCAGCCCCAGTCTCCATGTCTCCATGATTCAGTCCCAGTCTCCATGTCTATACTGATTCAGCCCCAGTCTCCATGTTTATACTGATTCAGTCCCAGTCTCCATGTCTATACTGATTCAGCCCCAGTCTCCATGTCTATACTGATTCAGCCCCAGTCTCCATGTCTACACTGATTCAGCCCCAGTCTCCATGTCTATACTGATTCAGCCCCAGTCTCCATGTCTACACTGATTCAGCCCCAGTCTCCATGTCTGTACTGATTCAGCCCCAGTCTCCATGTCTCTACTGATTCAGCCCCAGTCTCCATGATTCAGTCCCAGTATCCATGTCTATACTGATTCAGCCCCAGTCTCCATGTCTCTACTGATTCAGCCCCAGTCTCCATGTCTATACTGATTCAGCCCCAGTCTCCATGTCTCTACTGATTCAGTCCCAGTCTCCATGTCTATACTGATTCAGCCCCAGTCTCCATGTCTCTACTGATTCAGCCCCAGTCTCCATGTCTATACTGATTCAGCCCCAGTCTCCATGTCTTTACTGATTCAGCCCCAGTCTCCATGTCTATACTGATTCAGCCCCAGTCTCCATCTCTATACTGATTCAGTCCCAGTCTCCATGTCTCTACTGATTCAGTCCCAGTCTCCATGTCTCTACTGATTCAGCCCCAGTCTCCATGATTCAGCCCCAGTCTCCATGTCTTTACTGATTCAGCCCCAGTCTCCATGTCTATACTGATTCAGCCCCAGTCTCCATGTCTCTACTGATTCAGCCCCAGTCTCCATGATTCAGTCCCAGTCTCCATGTCTATACTGATTCAGCCCCAGTCTCCATGTCTCTACTGATTCAGCCCCAGTCTCCAAGTCTATACTGATTCAGCCCCAGTCTCCATGTCTCTACTGATTCAGTCCCAGTCTCCATGTCTATACTGATTCAGCCCCAGTCTCCATGTCTCCATGATTCAGCCCCAGTCTCCATGTCTATACTGATTCAGTCCCAGTCTCCATGTCTATACTGATTCAGCCCCAGTCTCCATGTCTATACTGATTCAGCCCCAGTCTCCATGTCTATACTGATTCAGCCCCAGTCTCCATGTCTATACTGATTCAGTCCCAGTCTCCATGTCTATACTGATTCAGCCCCAGTCTCCATGTCTATACTGATTCAGCCCCAGTCTCCATGTCTCTACTGATTCAGCCCCAGTCTCCATGTCTCTACTGATTCAGCCCCAGTCTCCATGATTCAGCCCCAGTCTCCATGTCTATACTGATTCAGCCCCAGTCTCCATCTCTATACTGATTCAGCCCCAGTCTCCATGTCTATACTGATTTAGCCCCAGTCTCCATGTCTATAATGATTCAGCCCCAGTCTCCATGTCTATACTGATTCAGTCCCAGTCTCCATGTCTCTACTGATTCAGCCCCAGTCTCCATGTCTCCATGATTCAGCCCCAGTCTCAATGTCTATACTGATTCAGCCCCAGTCTCCATGTCTCCATGATTCAGCCCCAGTCTCCATGTCTATACTGATTCAGCCCCAGTCTCCATGTCTCCATGATTCAGTCCCAGTCTCCATGTCTATACTGATTCAGCCCCAGTCTCCATGTTTATACTGATTCAGTCCCAGTCTCCATGTCTATACTGATTCAGCCCCAGTCTCCATGTCTATACTGATTCAGCCCCAGTCTCCATGTCTACACTGATTCAGCCCCAGTCTCCATGTCTATACTGATTCAGCCCCAGTCTCCATGTCTACACTGATTCAGCCCCAGTCTCCATGTCTGTACTGATTCAGCCCCAGTCTCCATGTCTCTACTGATTCAGCCCCAGTCTCCATGATTCAGCCCCAGTCTCCATGTCTCTACTGATTCAGCCCCAGTCTCCATGTCTATACTGATTCAGTCCCAGTCTCCATGATTCAGCCCCAGTCTCCATGATTCAGCCCCAGTCTCCCTGATTCGAACCCAGTCTCCATGTCTCTACTGATTCAGCCCCAGTCTCCATGTCTCTACTGATTCAGCCCCAGTCTCCATGTCTCTACTGATTCAGCCCCAGTCTCCATGATTCAGCCCCAGTCTCTACTGATTCAGCCCCAGTCTCCCTGATTCAGCCCCAGTCTCCATGTCTCTACTGATTCAGCCCCAGTCTCCCTGATTCAGCCCCAGTCTCCATGTCTCTACTGATTCAGCCCCAGTCTCCATGTCTCTACTGATTCAGCCCCAATCTCCATGTCTCTACTGATTCAGCCCCAGTCTCCATGATTCAGCCCCAGTCTCCATGTCTCCATGATTCAGCCCCAGTCTCCATGTCTCTACTGATTCAGCCCCAGTCTCCATGTCTATACTGATTCAGCCCCAGTCTCCATGATTCAGCCCCAGTCTCCATGTCTCTACTGATTCAGCCCCAGTCTCCATGTCTATACTGATTCAGTCCCAGTCTCCATGATTCAGCCCCAGTCTCCCTGATTCAGCCCCAGTCTCCATGTCTCTACTGATTCAGCCCCAGTCTCCATGTCTCTACTGATTCAGCCCCAGTCTCCATGTCTCTACTGATTCAGCCCCAGTCTCCATGATTCAGCCCCAGTCTCCATGATTCAGCCCCAGTCTCCCTGATTCAGCCCCAGTCTCCATGTCTCTACTGATTCAGCCCCAGTCTCCCTGATTCAGCCCCAGTCTCCATGTCTCTACTGATTCAGCCCCAGTCTCCATGTCTCTACTGATTCAGCCCCAGTCTCCATGTCTCTACTGATTCAGCCCCAGTCTCCATGATTCAGCCCCAGTCTCCATGTCTATACTGATTCAGCCCCAGTCTCCATGTCTCTACTGATTCAGCCCCAGTCTCCATGTCTCTACTGATTCAGCCCCAGTCTCCATGATTCAGCCCCAGTCTCCATGTCTATACTGATTCAGCCCCAGTCTCCATCTCTATACTGATTCAGCCCCAGTCTCCATGTCTATACTGATTTAGCCCCAGTCTCCATGTCTATAATGATTCAGCCCCAGTCTCCATGTCTATACTGATTCAGTCCCAGTCTCCATGTCTCTACTGATTCAGCCCCAGTCTCCATGTCTCCATGATTCAGCCCCAGTCTCAATGTCTATACTGATTCAGCCCCAGTCTCCATGTCTCCATGATTCAGCCCCAGTCTCCATGTCTATACTGATTCAGCCCCAGTCTCCATGTCTCCATGATTCAGTCCCAGTCTCCATGTCTATACTGATTCAGCCCCAGTCTCCATGTTTATACTGATTCAGTCCCAGTCTCCATGTCTATACTGATTCAGCCCCAGTCTCCATGTCTATACTGATTCAGCCCCAGTCTCCATGTCTACACTGATTCAGCCTCAGTCTCCATGTCTATACTGATTCAGCCCCAGTCTCCATGTCTACACTGATTCAGCCCCAGTCTCCATGTCTGTACTGATTCAGCCCCAGTCTCCATGTCTCTACTGATTCAGCCCCAGTCTCCATGATTCAGCCCCAGTCTCCATGTCTCTACTGATTCAGCCCCAGTCTCCATGTCTATACTGATTCAGTCCCAGTCTCCATGATTCAGCCCCAGTCTCCATGATTCAGCCCCAGTCTCCCTGATTCGAACCCAGTCTCCATGTCTCTACTGATTCAGCCCCAGTCTCCATGTCTCTACTGATTCAGCCCCAGTCTCCATGTCTCTACTGATTCAGCCCCAGTCTCCATGATTCAGCCCCAGTCTCTACTGATTCAGCCCCAGTCTCCCTGATTCAGCCCCAGTCTCCATGTCTCTACTGATTCAGCCCCAGTCTCCCTGATTCAGCCCCAGTCTCCATGTCTCTACTGATTCAGCCCCAGTCTCCATGTCTCTACTGATTCAGCCCCAATCTCCATGTCTCTACTGATTCAGCCCCAGTCTCCATGATTCAGCCCCAGTCTCCATGTCTCCATGATTCAGCCCCAGTCTCCATGTCTCTACTGATTCAGCCCCAGTCTCCATGTCTATACTGATTCAGCCCCAGTCTCCATGATTCAGCCCCAGTCTCCATGTCTCTACTGATTCAGCCCCAGTCTCCATGTCTATACTGATTCAGTCCCAGTCTCCATGATTCAGCCCCAGTCTCCCTGATTCAGCCCCAGTCTCCATGTCTCTACTGATTCAGCCCCAGTCTCCATGTCTCTACTGATTCAGCCCCAGTCTCCATGTCTCTACTGATTCAGCCCCAGTCTCCATGATTCAGCCCCAGTCTCCATGATTCAGCCCCAGTCTCCCTGATTCAGCCCCAGTCTCCATGTCTCTACTGATTCAGCCCCAGTCTCCATGTCTCTACTGATTCAGCCCCAGTCTCCATGTCTCTACTGATTCAGCCCCAGTCTCCATGATTCAGCCCCAGTCTCCATGTCTATACTGATTCAGCCCCAGTCTCCATGTCTCTACTGATTCAGCCCCAGTCTCCATGTCTCTACTGATTCAGCCCCAGTCTCCATGTCTATACTGATTCAGCCCCAGTCTCCATGTCTATACTGATTCAGCCCCAGTCTCCATGTCTCTACTGATTCAGCCCCAGTCTCCATGTCTCTACTGATTCAGTCCCAGTCTCCATGTCTCTACTGATTCAGCCCCAGTCTCCATGTCTATACTGATTCAGTCCCAGTCTCCATGTCTCTACTGATTCAGTCCCAGTCTCCATGTCTACACTGATTCATCCTCAGTCTCCATGTCTCTACTGATTCAGCCCCAGTCTCCATGATTCAGCCCCAGTCTCCATGTCTATACTGATTCAGCCCCAGTCTCCATCTCTATACTGATTCAGCCCCAGTCTCCATGTCTATACTGATTCAGCCCCAGTCTCCATGTCTATAATGATTCATCCCCAGTCTCCATGTCTATACTGATTCAGTCCCAGTCTCCATGTCTCTACTGATTCAGCCCCAGTCTCCATGTCTCCATGATTCATCCCCAGTCATAATGTCTATACTGATTCAGCCCCAGTCTCCATGTCTCCATGATTCAGCCCCAGTCTCCTTGTCTATACTGATTCAGCCCCAGTCTCCATGTCTACACTGATTTAGCCCCAGTCTCCATGTCTACACTGATTCAGCCCCAGTCTCCATGTCTATACTGATTCAGTCCCAGTCTCCATGATTCAGCCCCAGTCTCCATGTCTATACTGATTCAGCCCCAGTCTCCATGTCTATACTGATTCATCCCCAGTCTCCATGTCTATACTGATTCAGTCCCAGTCTCCATGATTCAGCCCCAGTCTCCATGTCTACACTGATTCAGCCCCAGTCTCCATGTCTACACTGATTCAGCCCCAGTCTCCATGTCTATACTGATTCAGTCCCAGTCTCCATGATTCAGCCCCAGTCTCCATGTCTATACTGATTCAGCCCCAGTCTCCATGTCTATACTGATTCAGTCCCAGTCTCCATGTCTATACTGATTCAGCCCCAGTCTCCATATCTATACTGATTCAGCCCCAGTCTCCATGTCTATACTGATTCAGCCCCAGTCTCCATGTCTACACTGATTCAGCCCCAGTCTCCATGTCTATACTGATTCATCCCCAGTCTCCATGATTCATCCCCAGTCTCCATGTCTATACTGATTCAGCCCCAGTCTCCATGTCTCTACTGATTCAGCCCCAGTCTCCATGTCTATACTGATTCAGCCCCAGTCTCCATGTCTATACTGATTCGCCCCAGTCTCCATCTCAATACTGATTCAGTCCCAGTCTCCATGTCTCTACTGATTCAGTCCCAGTCTCCATGTCTCTACTGATTCAGCCCCAGTCTCCATGATTCAGCCCCAGTCTCCATGTCTATACTGATTAAGCCCCAGTCTCCATGTCTATACTGATTCAGCCCCAGTCTCCATGTCTCTACTGATTCAGCCCCAGTCTCCATGATTCAGTCCCAGTCTCCATGTCTATACTGATTCAGCCCCAGTCTCCATGTCTCTACTGATTCAGCCCCAGTCTCCATGTCTATACTGATTCAGCCCCAGTCTCCATGTCTCTACTGATTCAGTCCCAGTCTCCATGTCTATACTGATTCAGCCCCAGTCTCCATGTCTCTACTGATTCAGCCCCAGTCTCCATGTCTATACTGATTTAGCCCCAGTCTCCATGTCTATACTGATTCAGCCCCAGTCTCCATGTCTATACTGATTCAGCCCCAGTCTCCATCTCTATACTGATTCAGCCCCAGTCTCCATGTCTATACTGATTCAGCCCCAGTCTCCATGTCTATACTGATTCAGCCCCAGTCTCCATGTCTCCATGACTCAGCCCCAGTCTCCATGTCTCTACTGATTCAGCCCCAGTCTCCATGTCTATACTGATTCAGTCCCAGTCTCCATGATTCAGCCCCAGTCTCCATGATTCAGCCCCAGTCTCCCTGATTCAGCCCCAGTCTCCATGTCTCTACTGATTCAGCCCCAGTCTCCATGTCTCTACTGATTCAGCCCCAGTCTCCATGTCTCTACTGATTCAGCCCCAGTCTCCATGATTCAGCCCCAGTCTCCATGATTCAGCCCCAGTCTCCCTGATTCAGCCCCAATCTCCATGTCTCTACTGATTCAGCCCCAGTCTCCCTGATTCAGCCCCAGTCTCCATGTCTATAATGATTCAGCCTCAGTCTCCATGTCTCTACTGATTCAGCCCCAGTCTCCATGTCTCTACTGATTCAGCCCCAGTCTCCATGATTCAGCCCCAGTCTCCATGTCTATACTGATTCAGCCCCAGTCTCCATGTCTCTACTGATTCAGCCCCAGTCTCCATGATTCAGCCCCAGTCTCCATGTCTATACTGATTCAGACCCAGTCTCCATGTCTATACTGATTCAGCCCCAGTCTCCATGTCTATACTGATTCAGCCCCAGTCTCCATGTCTATACTGATTCAGCCCCAGTCTCCATGTCTATACTGATTCAGCCCCAGTCTCCATGTCTATACTGATTCAGCCCCAGTCTCCATGTCTCCATGACTCAGCCCCAGTCTCCATGTCTCTACTGATTCAGCCCCAGTCTCCATGTCTATACTGATTCAGCCCCAGTCTCCATGATTCAGCCCCAGTCTCCATGTCTCTACTGATTCAGCCCCAGTCTCCATGTCTATACTGATTCAGTCCCAGTCTCCATGATTCAGCCCCAGTCTCCATGATTCAGCCCCAGTCTCCCTGATTCAGCCCCAGTCTCCATGTCTCTACTGATTCAGCCCCAGTCTCCATGTCTCTACTGATTCAGCCCCAGTCTCCATGTCTCTACTGATTCAGCCCCAGTCTCCATGATTCAGCCCCAGTCTCCATGATTCAGCCCCAGTCTCCCTGATTCAGCCCCAGTCTCCATGTCTCTACTGATTCAGCCCCAGTCTCCCTGATTCAGCCCCAGTCTCCATGTCTATAATGATTCAGCCTCAGTCTCCATGTCTCTACTGATTCAGCCCCAGTCTCCATGTCTCTACTGATTCAGCCCCAGTCTCCATGATTCAGCCCCAGTCTCCATGTCTATACTGATTCAGCCCCAGTCTCCATGTCTCTACTGATTCAGCCCCAGTCTCCATGATTCAGCCCCAGTCTCCATGTCTATACTGATTCAGACCCAGTCTCCATGTCTATACTGATTCAGCCCCAGTCTCCATGTCTATACTGATTCAGCCCCAGTCTCCATGATTCAGCCCCAGTCTCCATGTCTATACTGATTCAGACCCAGTCTCCATGTCTACACTTATTCATCCCCAGTCTCCATGTCTCTACTGATTCAGCCCCAGTCTCCATGTCTCTACTGATTCAGCCCCAGTCTCCATGTCTCTACTGATTCAGCCCCAGTCTCCATGTCTTTACTGATTCAGCCCCAGTCTCCATGTCTATACTGATTCAGCCCCAGTCTCCATGATTCAGCCCCAGTCTCCATGTCTCTACTGATTCAGCCCCAGTCTCCATGTCTCTACTGATTCAGCCCCAGTCTCCATGATTCAGCCCCAGTCTCCATGTCTCTACTGATTCAGCCCCAGTCTCCATGTCTCTACTGATTCAGCCCCAGTCTCCATGTCTCTACTGATTCAGTCCCAGTCTCCATGTCTATACTGATTCAGCCCCAGTCTCCATGATTCAGCCCCAGTCTCCATGTCTCTACTGATTCAGCCCCAGTCTCCATGTCTCTACTGATTCAGCCCCAGTCTCCATGTCTCTACTGATTCATCCCCAGTGTCCATGTCTATACTGATTCAGCCCCAGTCTCCATGATTCAGCCCCAGTCTCCATGTCTATACTGATTCAGCCCCAGTCTCCATGATTCAGCCCCAGTCTCCATGATTCAGTCCCAGTCTCCATGTCTATTCTGATTCAGCCCCAGTCTCCATGTCTATACTGATTCAGCCCCAGTCTCCATGTCTATACTGATTCAGCCCCAGTCTCCATGATTCAGTCCCAGTCTCCATGTCTATTCTGATTCAGTCCCAGTCTCCATGTCTACACTAATTCAGCCCCCGTCTCCATGTCCCTACTGATTCAGCCCCAGTCTCCATGTCTCTACTGATTCAGCCCCAGTCTCCATGTCTATACTGATTCAGTCCCAGTCTCCATGTCTACACTAATTCAGCCCCCGTCTCCATGTCCCTACTGATTCAGCCCCAGTCTCCATGTCTCTACTGATTCAGCCCCAGTCTCCATGTCTATACTGATTCAGCCCCAGTCTCCATGATTCAGCCCCAGTCTCCATGTCTCTACTGATTCAGCCCCAGTCTCCATGTCTATACTGATTCAGCCCCAGTCTCCATGTCTCTACTGATTCAGCCCCAGTCTCCATGTCTATACTGATTCAGCCCCAGTCTCCATGTCTATACTGATTCAGCCCCAGTCTCCATGTCTCTACTGATTCAGCCCCAGTCTCCATGTCTATACTGATTCAGCCCCAGTCTCCATGTCTCTACTGATTCAGGCCCAGTCTCCATGTCTACACTGATTCATCCCCAGTCTCCATGTCTATTCTGATTCATCCCCAGTCTCCATGTCTCTACTGATTCAGCCCCAGTCTCCATGTCTCTACTGATTCAGTCCCAGTCTCCATGTCTCTACTGATTCAGCCCCAGTCTCCATGTCTCCATGATTCAGGCCCAGTCTCCATGTCTATACTGATTCAGCCCCAGTCTCCATGTCTCTACTGATTCAGTCCCAGTCTCCATGTCTATACTGATTCAGCCCCAGTCTCCATGATTCAGTCCCAGTCTCCATGTCTATACTGATTCAGCCCCAGTCTCCATGTCTATACTGATTCAGCCCCAGTCTCCATGTCTCTACTGATTCAGCCCCAGTCTCCATGTCTATACTGATTCAGCCCCAGTCTCCATGTCTATACTGATTCAACCCCAGTCTCCATGTCTCTACTGATTCAGCCCCAGTCTCCATGTCTCTACTGATTCAGTCCCAGTCTCCATGTCTCTACTGATTCAGCCCCAGTCTCCATGTCTCTACTGATTCAGCCCCAGTCTCCATGTCTCTACTGATTCAGCCCCAGTCTCCATGTCTCTACTGATTCAGCCCCAGTCTCCATGATTCAGCCCCAGTCTCCATGATTCAGCCCCAGTCTCCCTGATTCAGCCCCAGTCTCCATGTCTCTACTGATTCAGCCCCAGTCTCCCTGATTCAGCCCCAGTCTCCATGTCTCTACTGATTCAGCCCCAGTCTCCATGTCTCTACTGATTCAGCCCCAGTCTCCATGTCTCTACTGATTCAGCCCCAGTCTTCATGATTCAGCCCCAGTCTCCATGTCTATACTGATTCAGCCCCAGTCTCCATGTCTCTACTGATTCAGCCCCAGTCTCCATGTCTCTACTGATTCAGCCCCAGTCTCCATGTCTATACTGATTCATCCCCAGTCTCCATGTCTACACTGATTTAGCCCCAGTCTCCATGTCTACACTGATTCAGCCCCAGTCTCCATGTCTATACTGATTCAGTCCCAGTCTCCATGATTCAGCCCCAGTCTCCATGTCTACACTGATTCAGCCCCAGTCTCCATGTCTACACTGATTCAGCCCCAGTCTCCATGTCTATACTGATTCAGTCCCAGTCTCCATGATTCAGCCCCAGTCTCCATGTCTATACTGATTCAGCCCCAGTCTCCATGTCTATACTGATTCAGTCCCAGTCTCCATGTCTATACTGATTCAGCCCCAGTCTCCATATCTATACTGATTCAGCCCCAGTCTCCATGTCTATACTGATTCAGCCCCAGTCTCCATGTCTACACTGATTCAGCCCCAGTCTCCATGTCTATACTGATTCATCCCCAGTCTCCATGATTCAGCCCCAGTCTCCATGTCTATACTGATTCAGCCCCAGTCTCCATGTCTCTACTGATTCAGCCCCAGTCTCCATGTCTATACTGATTCATCCCCAGTCTCCATGTCTATACTGATTCAGCCCCAGTCTCCATGTCTCTACTGATTCAGCCCCAGTCTCCATGTCTCTACTGATTCATCCCCAGTCTCCATGTCTATACTGATTCAGCCCCAGTCTCCATGTCTATACTGATTCAGCCCCAGTCTCCATCTCAATACTGATTCAGTCCCAGTCTCCATGTCTCTACTGATTCAGTCCCAGTCTCCATGTCTCTACTGATTCAGCCCCAGTCTCCATGATTCAGCCCCAGTCTCCATGTCTATACTGATTCAGCCCCAGTCTCCATGTCTATACTGATTCAGCCCCAGTCTCCATGTCTCTACTGATTCAGCCCCAGTCTCCATGATTCAGTCCCAGTCTCCATGTCTATACTGATTCAGCCCCAGTCTCCATGTCTCTACTGATTCAGCCCCAGTCTCCATGTCTATACTGATTCAGCCCCAGTCTCCATGTCTCTACTGATTCAGTCCCAGTCTCCATGTCTATACTGATTCAGCCCCAGTCTCCATGTCTCTACTGATTCAGCCCCAGTCTCCATGTCTATACTGATTCAGCCCCAGTCTCCATGTCTTTACTGATTCAGCCCCAGTCTCCATGTCTATACTGATTCAGCCCCAGTCTCCATCTCTATACTGATTCAGTCCCAGTCTCCATGTCTCTACTGATTCAGTCCCAGTCTCCATGTCTCTACTGATTCAGCCCCAGTCTCCATGATTCAGGCCCAGTCTCCATGTCTTTACTGATTCAGCCCCAGTCTCCATGTCTATACTGATTCAGCCCCAGTCTCCATGTCTCTACTGATTCAGCCCCAGTCTCCATGATTCAGTCCCAGTCTCCATGTCTATACTGATTCAGCCCCAGTCTCCATGTCTCTACTGATTCAGCCCCAGTCTCCATGTCTATACTGATTCAGCCCCAGTCTCCATGTCTCTACTGATTCAGTCCCAGTCTCCATGTCTATACTGATTCAGCCCCAGTCTCCATGTCTCCATGATTCAGCCCCAGTCTCCATGTCTATACTGATTCAGTCCCAGTCTCCATGTCTATACTGATTCAGCCCCAGTCTCCATGTCTATACTGATTCAGCCCCAGTCTCCATGTCTATACTGATTCAGCCCCAGTCTCCATGTCTATACTGATTCAGTCCCAGTCTCCATGTCTATACTGATTCAGCCCCAGTCTCCATGTCTATACTGATTCAGCCCCAGTCTCCATGTCTCTACTGATTCAGCCCCAGTCTCCATGTCTCTACTGATTCAGCCCCAGTCTCCATGATTCAGCCCCAGTCTCCATGTCTATACTGATTCAGCCCCAGTCTCCATGTCTATACTGATTCAGCCCCAGTCTCCATGTCTATACTGATTCAGCCCCAGTCTCCATGTCTATAATGATTCAGCCCCAGTCTCCATGTCTATACTGATTCAGTCCCAGTCTCCATGTCTCTACTGATTCAGCCCCAGTCTCCATGTCTCCATGATTCAGCCCCAGTCTCAATGTCTATACTGATTCAGCCCCAGTCTCCATGTCTCCATGATTCAGCCCCAGTCTCCATGTCTATACTGATTCAGCCCCAGTCTCCATGTCTCCATGATTCAGTCCCAGTCTCCATGTCTATACTGATTCAGCCCCAGTCTCCATGTTTATACTGATTCAGTCCCAGTCTCCATGTCTATACTGATTCAGCCCCAGTCTCCATGTCTATACTGATTCAGCCCCAGTCTCCATGTCTACACTGATTCAGCCCCAGTCTCCATGTCTATACTGATTCAGCCCCAGTCTCCATGTCTACACTGATTCAGCCCCAGTCTCCATGTCTGTACTGATTCAGCCCCAGTCTCCATGTCTCTACTGATTCAGCCCCAGTAATATGATTCAGCCCCAGTCTCCATGTCTCTACTGATTCAGCCCCAGTCTCCATGTCTATACTGATTCAGTCCCAGTCTCCATGATTCAGCCCCAGTCTCCATGATTCAGCCCCAGTCTCCCTGATTCGAACCCAGTCTCCATGTCTCTACTGATTCAGCCCCAGTCTCCATGTCTCTACTGATTCAGCCCCAGTCTCCATGTCTCTACTGATTCAGCCCCAGTCTCCATGATTCAGCCCCAGTCTCCATGTCTCTACTGATTCAGCCCCAGTCTCCCTGATTCAGCCCCAGTCTCCATGTCTCTACTGATTCAGCCCCAGTCTCCATGTCTCTACTGATTCAGCCCCAATCTCCATGTCTCTACTGATTCAGCCCCAGTCTCCATGATTCAGCCCCAGTCTCCATGTCTCCATGATTCAGCCCCAGTCTCCATGTCTCTACTGATTCAGCCCCAGTCTCCATGTCTATACTGATTCAGCCCCAGTCTCCATGATTCAGCCCCAGTCTCCATGTCTCTACTGATTCAGCCCCAGTCTCCATGTCTATACTGATTCAGTCCCAGTCTCCATGATTCAGCCCCAGTCTCCCTGATTCAGCCCCAGTCTCCATGTCTCTACTGATTCAGCCCCAGTCTCCATGTCTCTACTGATTCAGCCCCAGTCTCCATGTCTCTACTGATTCAGCCCCAGTCTCCATGATTCAGCCCCAGTCTCCATGATTCAGCCCCAGTCTCCCTGATTCAGCCCCAGTCTCCATGTCTCTACTGATTCAGCCCCAGTCTCCCTGATTCAGCCCCAGTCTCCATGTCTCTACTGATTCAGCCCCAGTCTCCATGTCTCTACTGATTCAGCCCCAGTCTCCATGTCTCTACTGATTCAGCCCCAGTCTCCATGATTCAGCCCCAGTCTCCATGTCTATACTGATTCAGCCCCAGTCTCCATGTCTCTACTGATTCAGCCCCAGTCTCCATGTCTCTACTGATTCAGCCCCAGTCTCCATGTCTATACTGATTCAGCCCCAGTCTCCATGTCTATACTGATTCAGCCCCAGTCTCCATGTCTCTACTGATTCAGCCCCAGTCTCCATGTTTCTACTGATTCAGTCCCAGTCTCCATGTCTCTACTGATTCAGCCCCAGTCTCCATGTCTATACTGATTCAGTCCCAGTCTCCATGTCTCTACTGATTCAGTCCCAGTCTCCATGTCTACACTGATTCATCCTCAGTCTCCATGTCTCTACTGATTCAGCCCCAGTCTCCATGATTCAGCCCCAGTCTCCATGTCTATACTGATTCAGCCCCAGTCTCCATCTCTATACTGATTCAGCCCCAGTCTCCATGTCTATACTGATTCAGCCCCAGTCTCCATGTCTATAATGATTCAGCCCCAGTCTCCATGTCTATACTGATTCAGTCCCAGTCTCCATGTCTCTACTGATTCAGCCCCAGTCTCCATGTCTCCATGATTCATCCCCAGTCATAATGTCTATACTGATTCAGCCCCAGTCTCCATGTCTCCATGATTCAGCCCCAGTCTCCTTGTCTATACTGATTCAGCCCCAGTCTCCATGTCTACACTGATTTAGCCCCAGTCTCCATGTCTACACTGATTCAGCCCCAGTCTCCATGTCTATACTGATTCAGTCCCAGTCTCCATGATTCAGCCCCAGTCTCCATGTCTATACTGATTCAGCCCCAGTCTCCATGTCTATACTGATTCATCCCCAGTCTCCATGTCTATACTGATTCAGTCCCAGTCTCCATGATTCAGCCCCAGTCTCCATGTCTACACTGATTCAGCCCCAGTCTCCATGTCTACACTGATTCAGCCCCAGTCTCCATGTCTATACTGATTCAGTCCCAGTCTCCATGATTCAGCCCCAGTCTCCATGTCTATACTGATTCAGCCCCAGTCTCCATGTCTATACTGATTCAGTCCCAGTCTCCATGTCTATACTGATTCAGCCCCAGTCTCCATATCTATACTGATTCAGCCCCAGTCTCCATGTCTATACTGATTCAGCCCCAGTCTCCATGTCTACACTGATTCAGCCCCAGTCTCCATGTCTATACTGATTCATCCCCAGTCTCCATGATTCAGCCCCAGTCTCCATGTCTATACTGATTCAGCCCCAGTCTCCATGTCTCTACTGATTCAGCCCCAGTCTCCATGTCTATACTGATTCATCCCCAGTCTCCATGTCTATACTGATTCAGCCCCAGTCTCCATGTCTCTACTGATTCAGCCCCAGTCTCCATGTCTATACTGATTCAGCCCCAGTCTCCATGTCTATACTGATTCAGCCCCAGTCTCCATCTCAATACTGATTCAGTCCCAGTCTCCATGTCTCTACTGATTCAGTCCCAGTCTCCATGTCTCTACTGATTCAGCCCCAGTCTCCATGATTCAGCCCCAGTCTCCATGTCTATACTGATTCAGCCCCAGTCTCCATGTCTATACTGATTCAGCCCCAGTCTCCATGTCTCTACTGATTCAGCCCCAGTCTCCATGATTCAGTCCCAGTCTCCATGTCTATACTGATTCAGCCCCAGTCTCCATGTCTCTACTGATTCAGCCCCAGTCTCCATGTCTATACTGATTCAGCCCCAGTCTCCATGTCTCTACTGATTCAGTCCCAGTCTCCATGTCTATACTGATTCAGCCCCAGTCTCCATGTCTCTACTGATTCAGCCCCAGTCTCCATGTCTATACTGATTTAGCCCCAGTCTCCATGTCTATACTGATTCAGCCCCAGTCTCCATGTCTATACTGATTCAGCCCCAGTCTCCATCTCTATACTGATTCAGTCCCAGTCTCCATGTCTCTACTGATTCAGTCCCAGTCTCCATGTCTCTACTGATTCAGCCCCAGTCTCCATGATTCAGCCCCAGTCTCCATGTCTATACTGATTCAGCCCCAGTCTCCATGTCTATACTGATTCAGCCCCAGTCTCCATGTCTCTACTGATTCAGCCCCAGTCTCCATGATTCAGTCCCAGTCTCCATGTCTATACTGATTCAGCCCCAGTCTCCATGTCTCTACTGATTCAGCCCCAGTCTCCATGTCTATACTGATTCAGCCCCAGTCTCCATGTCTCTACTGATTCAGTCCCAGTCTCCATGTCTATACTGATTCAGCCCCAGTCTCCATGTCTCCATGATTCAGCCCCAGTCTCCATGTCTATACTGATTCAGTCCCAGTCTCCATGTCTATACTGGTTCAGCCCCAGTCTCCATGTCTATACTGATTCAGCCCCAGTCTCCATTTCTATACTGATTCAGCCCCAGTCTCCATGTCTATACTGATTCAGTCCCAGTCTCCATGTCTATACTGATTCAGCCCCAGTCTCCATGTCTATACTGATTCAGCCCCAGTCTCCATGTCTCTACTGATTCAGCCCCAGTCTCCATGTCTCTACTGATTCAGCCCCAGTCTCCATGATTCAGCCCCAGTCTCCATGTCTATACTGATTCAGCCCCAGTCTCCATCTCTATACTGATTCAGCCCCAGTCTCCATGTCTATACTGATTCAGCCCCAGTCTCCATGTCTATAATGATTCAGCCCCAGTCTCCATGTCTATACTGATTCAGTCCCAGTCTCCATGTCTCTACTGATTCAGCCCCAGTCTCCATGTCTCCATGATTCAGCCCCAGTCTCAATGTCTATACTGATTCAGCCCCAGTCTCCATGTCTCCATGATTCAGCCCCAGTCTCCATGTCTATACTGATTCAGCCCCAGTCTCCATGTCTCCATGATTCAGTCCCAGTCTCCATGTCTATACTGATTCAGCCCCAGTCTCCATGTTTATACTGATTCAGTCCCAGTCTCCATGTCTATACTGATTCAGCCCCAGTCTCCATGTCTATACTGATTCAGCCCCAGTCTCCATGTCTACACTGATTCAGCCCCAGTCTCCATGTCTATACTGATTCAGCCCCAGTCTCCATGTCTACACTGATTCAGCCCCAGTCTCCATGTCTATACTGATTCAGCCCAAATCTCCATGTCTCTACTGATTCAGCCCCAGTCTCCATGATTCAGCCCCAGTCTCCATGTCTCTACTGATTCAGCCCCAGTCTCCATGTCTATACTGATTCAGTCCCAGTCTCCATGATTCAGCCCCAGTCTCCATGATTCAGCCCCAGTCTCCCTGATTAGAACCCAGTCTCCATGTCTCTACTGATTCAGCCCCAGTCTCCATGTCTCTACTGATTCAGCCCCAGTCTCCATGTCTCTACTGATTCAGCCCCAGTCTCCATGATTCAGCCCCAGTCTCTACTGATTCAGCCCCAGTCTCCCTGATTCAGCCCCAGTCTCCATGTCTCTACTGATTCAGCCCCAGTCTCCCTGATTCAGCCCCAGTCTCCATGTCTCTACTGATTCAGCCCCAGTCTCCATGTCTCTACTGATTCAGCCCCAATCTCCATGTCTCTACTGATTCAGCCCCAGTCTCCATGATTCAGCCCCAGTCTCCATGTCTCCATGATTCAGCCCCAGTCTCCATGTCTCTACTGATTCAGCCCCAGTCTCCATGTCTATACTGATTCAGCCCCAGTCTCCATGATTCAGCCCCAGTCTCCATGTCTCTACTGATTCAGCCCCAGTCTCCATGTCTATACTGATTCAGTCCCAGTCTCCATGATTCAGCCCCAGTCTCCATGATTCAGCCCCAGTCTCCCTGATTCAGCCCCAGTCTCCATGTCTCTACTGATTCAGCCCCAGTCTCCATGTCTCTACTGATTCAGCCCCAGTCTCCATGTCTCTACTGATTCAGCCCCAGTCTCCATGATTCAGCCCCAGTCTCCATGATTCAGCCCCAGTCTCCCTGATTCAGCCCCAGTCTCCATGTCTCTACTGATTCAGCCCCAGTCTCCCTGATTCAGCCCCAGTCTCCATGTCTCTACTGATTCAGCCCCAGTCTCCATGTCTCTACTGATTCAGCCCCAGTCTCCATGTCTCTACTGATTCAGCCCCAGTCTCCATGATTCAGCCCCAGTCTCCATGTCTATACTGATTCAGCCCCAGTCTCCATGTCTCTACTGATTCAGCCCCAGTCTCCATGTCTCTACTGATTCAGCCCCAGTCTCCATGTCTATACTGATTCAGCCCCAGTCTCCATGTCTATACTGATTCAGCCCCAGTCTCCATGTCTCTACTGATTCAGCCCCAGTCTCCATGTCTCTACTGATTCAGTCCCAGTCTCCATGTCTCTACTGATTCAGCCCCAGTCTCCATGTCTATACTGATTCAGTCCCAGTCTCCATGTCTCTACTGATTCAGTCCCAGTCTCCATGTCTACACTGATTCATCCTCAGTCTCCATGTCTCTACTGATTCAGCCCCAGTCTCCATGATTCAGCCCCAGTCTCCATGTCTATACTGATTCAGCCCCAGTCTCCATCTCTATACTGATTCAGCCCCAGTCTCCATGTCTATACTGATTCAGCCCCAGTCTCCATGTCTATAATGATTCAGCCCCAGTCTCCATGTCTATACTGATTCAGTCCCAGTCTCCATGTCTCTACTGATTCAGCCCCAGTCTCCATGTCTCCATGATTCATCCACAGTCATAATGTCTATACTGATTCAGCCCCAGTCTCCATGTCTCCATGATTCAGCCCCAGTCTCCTTGTCTATACTGATTCAGCCCCAGTCTCCATGTCTCCATGATTCAGTCCCAGTCTCCATGTCTATACTGATTCAGCCCCAGTCTCCATGTTTATACTGATTCAGTCCCAGTCTCCATGTCTATACTGATTCAGCCCCAGTCTCCATGTCTATACTGATTCAGGTCCAGTCTCCATGATTCAGCCCCAGTCTCCATGTCTATACTGATTCAGCCCCAGTCTCCATGTCTACACTGATTCAGCCCCAGTCTCCATGTCTATACTGATTCAGCCCCAGTCTCCATGTCTATACTGATTCAGCCCCAGTCTCCATGTCTATACTGATTCAGCCCCAGTCTCCATGTCTATACTGATTCAGCCCCAGTCTCCATGTCTATACTGATTCAGCCCCAGTCTCCATGTCTATACTGATTCAGCCCCAGTCTCCATGTCTCCATGACTCAGCCCCAGTCTCCATGTCTCTACTGATTCAGCCCCAGTCTCCATGTCTATACTGATTCAGCCCCAGTCTCCATGATTCAGCCCCAGTCTCCATGTCTCTACTGATTCAGCCCCAGTCTCCATGTCTATACTGATTCAGTCCCAGTCTCCATGATTCAGCCCCAGTCTCCATGATTCAGCCCCAGTCTCCCTGATTCAGCCCCAGTCTCCATGTCTCTACTGATTCAGCCCCAGTCTCCATGTCTCTACTGATTCAGCCCCAGTCTCCATGTCTCTACTGATTCAGCCCCAGTCTCCATGATTCAGCCCCAGTCTCCATGATTCAGCCCCAGTCTCCCTGATTCAGCCCCAGTCTCCATGTCTCTACTGATTCAGCCCCAGTCTCCCTGATTCAGCCCCAGTCTCCATGTCTATAATGATTCAGCCTCAGTCTCCATGTCTCTACTGATTCAGCCCCAGTCTCCATGTCTCTACTGATTCAGCCCCAGTCTCCATGATTCAGCCCCAGTCTCCATGTCTATACTGATTCAGCCCCAGTCTCCATGTCTCTACTGATTCAGCCCCAGTCTCCATGATTCAGCCCCAGTCTCCATGTCTATACTGATTCAGACCCAGTCTCCATGTCTATACTGATTCAGCCCCAGTCTCCATGTCTATACTGATTCAGCCCCAGTCTCCATGTCTATACTGATTCAGCCCCAGTCTCCATGTCTATACTGATTCAGCCCCAGTCTCCATGTCTATACTGATTCAGCCCCAGTCTCCATGTCTCCATGACTCAGCCCCAGTCTCCATGTCTCTACTGATTCAGCCCCAGTCTCCATGTCTATACTGATTCAGCCCCAGTCTCCATGATTCAGCCCCAGTCTCCATGTCTCTACTGATTCAGCCCCAGTCTCCATGTCTATACTGATTCAGTCCCAGTCTCCATGATTCAGCCCCAGTCTCCATGATTCAGCCCCAGTCTCCCTGATTCAGCCCCAGTCTCCATGTCTCTACTGATTCAGCCCCAGTCTCCATGTCTCTACTGATTCAGCCCCAGTCTCCATGTCTCTACTGATTCAGCCCCAGTCTCCATGATTCAGCCCCAGTCTCCATGATTCAGCCCCAGTCTCCCTGATTCAGCCCCAGTCTCCATGTCTCTACTGATTCAGCCCCAGTCTCCCTGATTCAGCCCCAGTCTCCATGTCTATAATGATTCAGCCTCAGTCTCCATGTCTCTACTGATTCAGCCCCAGTCTCCATGTCTCTACTGATTCAGCCCCAGTCTCCATGATTCAGCCCCAGTCTCCATGTCTATACTGATTCAGCCCCAGTCTCCATGTCTCTACTGATTCAGCCCCAGTCTCCATGATTCAGCCCCAGTCTCCATGTCTATACTGATTCAGACCCAGTCTCCATGTCTATACTGATTCAGCCCCAGTCTCCATGTCTATACTGATTCAGCCCCAGTCTCCATGATTCAGCCCCAGTCTCCATGTCTATACTGATTCAGACCCAGTCTCCATGTCTACACTGATTCATCCCCAGTCTCCATGTCTCTACTGATTCAGCCCCAGTCTCCATGTCTCTACTGATTCAGCCCCAGTCTCCATGTCTCTACTGATTCAGCCCCAGTCTCCATGTCTTTACTGATTCAGCCCCAGTCTCCATGTCTATACTGATTCAGCCCCAGTCTCCATGATTCAGCCCCAGTCTCCATGTCTCTACTGATTCAGCCCCAGTCTCCATGTCTCTACTGATTCAGCCCCAGTCTCCATGATTCAGCCCCAGTCTCCATGTCTCTACTGATTCAGCCCCAGTCTCCATGTCTCTACTGATTCAGCCCCAGTCTCCATGTCTCTACTGATTCAGTCCCAGTCTCCATGTCTATACTGATTCAGCCCCAGTCTCCATGATTCAGCCCCAGTCTCCATGTCTCTACTGATTCAGCCCCAGTCTCCATGTCTCTACTGATTCAGCCCCAGTCTCCATGTCTCTACTGATTCATCCCCAGTGTCCATGTCTATACTGATTCAGCCCCAGTCTCCATGATTCAGCCCCAGTCTCCATGTCTATACTGATTCAGCCCCAGTCTCCATGATTCAGCCCCAGTCTCCATGATTCAGTCCCAGTCTCCATGTCTATTCTGATTCAGCCCCAGTCTCCATGTCTATACTGATTCAGCCCCAGTCTCCATGTCTATACTGATTCAGCCCCAGTCTCCATGATTCAGTCCCAGTCTCCATGTCTATTCTGATTCAGTCCCAGTCTCCATGTCTACACTAATTCAGCCCCCGTCTCCATGTCCCTACTGATTCAGCCCCAGTCTCCATGTCTCTACTGATTCAGCCCCAGTCTCCATGTCTATACTGATTCAGTCCCAGTCTCCATGTCTACACTAATTCAGCCCCCGTCTCCATGTCCCTACTGATTCAGCCCCAGTCTCCATGTCTATACTGATTCAGCCCCAGTCTCCATGATTCAGCCCCAGTCTCCATGTCTCTACTGATTCAGCCCCAGTCTCCATGTCTATACTGATTCAGCCCCAGTCTCCATGTCTCTACTGATTCAGCCCCAGTCTCCATGTCTATACTGATTCAGCCCCAGTCTCCATGTCTATACTGATTCAGCCCCAGTCTCCATGTCTCTACTGATTCAGCCCCAGTCTCCATGTCTATACTGATTCAGCCCCAGTCTCCATGTCTCTACTGATTCAGGCCCAGTCTCCATGTCTACACTGATTCATCCCCAGTCTCCATGTCTATTCTGATTCATCCCCAGTCTCCATGTCTCTACTGATTCAGCCCCAGTCTCCATGTCTCTACTGATTCAGTCCCAGTCTCCATGTCTCTACTGATTCAGCCCCAGTCTCCATGTCTCCATGATTCAGGCCCAGTCTCCATGTCTATACTGATTCAGCCCCAGTCTCCATGTCTCTACTGATTCAGTCCCAGTCTCCATGTCTATACTGATTCAGCCCCAGTCTCCATGATTCAGTCCCAGTCTCCATGTCTATACTGATTCAGCCCCAGTCTCCATGTCTATACTGATTCAGCCCCAGTCTCCATGTCTCTACTGATTCAGCCCCAGTCTCCATGTCTATACTGATTCAGCCCCAGTCTCCATGTCTATACTGATTCAACCCCAGTCTCCATGTCTCTACTGATTCAGCCCCAGTCTCCATGTCTCTACTGATTCAGTCCCAGTCTCCATGTCTCTACTGATTCAGCCCCAGTCTCCATGTCTATACTGATTCAGTCCCAGTCTCCATGTCTCTACTGATTCAGTCCCAGTCTCCATGTCTACACTGATTCATCCCCAGTCTCCATGTCTCTACTGATTCAGCCCCATGTCTATACTGATTCAGCCCCAGTCTCCATGTCTATACTGATTCAGCCCCAGTCTCCATCTCTATACTGATTCAGCCCCAGTCTCCATGTCTATACTGATTCAGCCCCAGTCTCCATGTCTATAATGATTCAGCCCCAGTCTCCATGTCTATAATGATTCAGTCCCAGTCTCCATGTCTCTACTGATTCAGCCCCAGTCTCCATGTCTCCATGATTCAGCCCCAGTCTCAATGTCTATACTGATTCAGCCCCAGTCTCCATGTCTCCATGATTCAGCCCCAGTCTCCATGTCTATACTGATTCAGCCCCAGTCTCCATGTCTCCATTATTCAGTCCCAGTCTCCATGTCTATACTGATTCAGCCCCAGTCTCCATGTCTATACTGATTCAGTCCCAGTCTCCATGTCTATACTGATTCAGCCCCAGTCTCCATGTCTATACTGATTCAGTCCCAGTCTCCATGATTCAGCCCCAGTCTCCATGTCTATACTGATTCAGCCCCAGTCTCCATGTCTACACTGATTCAGCCCCAGTCTCCATGTCTATACTGATTCAGCCCCAGTCTCCATGTCTATACTGATTCAGCCCCAGTCTCCATGTCTCTACTGATTCAGCCCCAGTCTCCATGTCTATACTGATTCAGCCCCAGTCTCCATGTCTATACTGATTCAGCCCCAGTCTCCATGTCTCTACTGATTCAGTCCCAGTCTCCATGTCTATACTGATTCAGCCCCAGTCTCCATGTCTATACTGATTCAGTCCCAGTCTCCATGTCTCTACTGATTCAGCCCCAGTCTCCATGTCTCTACTGATTCAGCTCCAGTCTCCATGTCTATACTGATTCAGCCCCAGTCTCCATGATTCAGCCCCAGTCTCCATGTCTCTACTGATTCAGCCCCAGTCTCCATGTCTATACTGATTCAGCCCCAGTCTCCATGTCTCTACTGATTCAGCCCCAGTCTCCATGTCTATACTGATTCAGCCCCAGTCTCCATGTCTATACTGATTCAGTCCCAGTCTCCATGATTCAGTCCCAGTCTCCATGTCTCTACTGATTCAGCCCCAGTCTCCATGTCTATACTGATTCAGCCCCAGTCTCCATGTCTATACTGATTCAGCCCCAGTCTCCATGTCTATACTGATTCAGCCCCAGTCTCCATGTCTATACTGATTCAGCCCCAGTCTCCATGTCTATACTGATTCAGCCCCAGTCTCCATGTCTACACTGATTCAGCCCCAGTCTCCATGTCTATACTGATTCAGCCCCAGTCTCCATGTCTATACTGATTCAGTCCCAGTCTCCATGATTCAGTCCCAGTCTCCATGTCTCTACTGATTCAGCCCCAGTCTCCATGTCTATACTGATTCAGCCCCAGTCTCCATGTCTATACTGATTCATCCCCAGTCTCCATGTCTATACTGATTCAGCCCCAGTCTCCATGTCTATACTGATTCAGTCCCAGTCTCCATATCTATACTGATTCAG
This sequence comes from Salvelinus fontinalis, assembly GCF_029448725.1. Lineage (NCBI taxonomy): Eukaryota > Metazoa > Chordata > Actinopteri > Salmoniformes > Salmonidae > Salvelinus > Salvelinus fontinalis. The sequence continues at coordinate 110,185 of NW_026600657.1, read as the reverse complement.
CCCCAGTCTCCATGTCTATACTGATTCAGCCCCAGTCTCCATGTCTACACTGATTCAGCCCCAGTCTCCATGTCTATACTGATTCATCCCCAGTCTCCATGATTCAGCCCCAGTCTCCATGTCTATACTGATTCAGCCCCAGTCTCCATGTCTCTACTGATTCAGCCCCAGTCTCCATGTCTATACTGATTCATCCCCAGTCTCCATGTCTCTACTGATTCAGCCCCAGTCTCCATGTCTCTACTGATTCAGCCCCAGTCTCCATGTCTATACTGATTCAGCCCCAGTCTCCATGTCTATACTGATTCAGCCCCAGTCTCCATGTCTATACTGATTCATCCCCAGTCTCCATGTCTATACTGATTCAGCCCCAGTCTCCATGTCTATACTGATTCAGCCCCAGTCTCCATGTCTCTACTGATTCAGCCCCAGTCTTCATGTCTCTATTGATTCAGCCCCAGTCTCCATGTCTATACTGATTCAGCCCCAGTCTCCATGTCTCTACTGATTCAGCCCCAGTCTCCATGTCTCTACTGATTCAGCCCTAGTCTCCATGTCTATACTGATTCAGCCCCAGTCTCCATGATTCAGCCCCAGTCTCCATGTCTATACTGATTCAGCCCCAGTCTCCATGTCTCTACTTATTCAGCCCCAGTCTCCATGTCTATACTGATTCAGCCCCAGTCTCCATGTCTATACTGATTCAGTCCCAGTCTCCATGTCTATACTGATTCAGCCCCAGTCTCCATGTCTATACTGATTCAGCCCCAGTCTCCATGTCTATACTGATTCAGTCCCAGTCTCCATGTCTACACTGATTCATCCCCAGTCTCCATGTCTCTACTGATTCAGCCCCAGTCTCCATGATTCAGCCCCAGTCTCCATCTCTATACTGATTCAGCCCCAGTCTCCATGTCTATACTGATTCAGCCCCAGTCTCCATGTCTATAATGATTCAGCCCCAGTCTCCATGTCTATAATGATTCAGTCCCAGTCTCCATGTCTCTACTGATTCAGCCCCAGTCTCCATGTCTCCATGATTCAGCCCCAGTCTCAATGTCTATACTGATTCAGCCCCAGTCTCCATGTCTCCATGATTCAGCCCCAGTCTCCATGTCTATACTGATTCAGCCCCAGTCTCCATGTCTCCATTATTCAGTCCCAGTCTCCATGTCTATACTGATTCAGCCCCAGTCTCCATGTCTATACTGATTCAGTCCCAGTCTCCATGTCTATACTGATTCAGCCCCAGTCTCCATGTCTATACTGATTCAGTCCCAGTCTCCATGATTCAGCCCCAGTCTCCATGTCTATACTGATTCAGCCCCAGTCTCCATGTCTACACTGATTCAGCCCCAGTCTCCATGTCTATACTGATTCAGCCCCAGTCTCCATGTCTATACTGATTCAGCCCCAGTCTCCATGTCTATACTGATTCAGCCCCAGTCTCCATGTCTATACTGATTCAGCCCCAGTCTCCATGTCTATACTGATTCAGCCCCAGTCTCCATGTCTCTACTGATTCAGTCCCAGTCTCCATGTCTATACTGATTCAGCCCCAGTCTCCATGTCTATACTGATTCAGTCCCAGTCTCCATGTCTCTACTGATTCAGCCCCAGTCTCCATGTCTCTACTGATTCAGCTCCAGTCTCCATGTCTATACTGATTCAGCCCCAGTCTCCATGATTCAGCCCCAGTCTCCATGTCTCTACTGATTCAGCCCCAGTCTCCATGTCTATACTGATTCAGCCCCAGTCTCCATGTCTCTACTGATTCAGCCCCAGTCTCCATGTCTATACTGATTCAGCCCCAGTCTCCATGTCTATACTGATTCAGTCCCAGTCTCCATGATTCAGTCCCAGTCTCCATGTCTCTACTGATTCAGCCCCAGTCTCCATGTCTATACTGATTCAGCCCCAGTCTCCATGTCTATACTGATTCAGCCCCAGTCTCCATGTCTATACTGATTCAGCCCCAGTCTCCATGTCTATACTGATTCAGCCCCAGTCTCCATGTCTATACTGATTCAGCCCCAGTCTCCATGTCTACACTGATTCAGCCCCAGTCTCCATGTCTATACTGATTCAGCCCCAGTCTCCATGTCTATACTGATTCAGTCCCAGTCTCCATGATTCAGTCCCAGTCTCCATGTCTCTACTGATTCAGCCCCAGTCTCCATGTCTATACTGATTCAGCCCCAGTCTCCATGTCTATACTGATTCATCCCCAGTCTCCATGTCTCTACTGATTCAGCCCCAGTCTCCATGTCTATACTGATTCAGCCCCAGTCTCCATGTCTATACTGATTCAGCCCCAGTCTCCATGTCTACACTGATTCAGCCCCAGTCTCCATGTCTATACTGATTCAGTCCCAGTCTCCATGTCTACACTGATTCAGCCCCAGTCTCCATGTCTATACTGATTCAGTCCCAGTCTCCATGATTCAGCCCCAGTCTCCATGTCTATACTGATTCAGCCCCAGTCTCCATGTCTATACTGATTCATCCCCAGTCTCCATGTCTATACTGATTCAGCCCCAGTCTCCATGTCTATACTGATTCAGTCCCAGTCTCCATATCTATACTGATTCAGCCCCAGTCTCCATGTCTATACTGATTCAGCCCCAGTCTCCATGTCTACACTGATTCAGCCCCAGTCTCCATGTCTATACTGATTCATCCCCAGTCTCCATGATTCAGCCCCAGTCTCCATGTCTATACTGATTCAGCCCCAGTCTCCATGTCTCTACTGATTCAGCCCCAGTCTCCATGTCTATACTGATTCATCCCCAGTCTCCATGTCTCTACTGATTCAGCCCCAGTCTCCATGTCTCTACTGATTCAGCCCCAGTCTCCATGTCTATACTGATTCAGCCCCAGTCTCCATGTCTATACTGATTCAGCCCCAGTCTCCATGTCTATACTGATTCATCCCCAGTCTCCATGTCTATACTGATTCAGCCCCAGTCTCCATGTCTATACTGATTCAGCCCCAGTCTCCATGTCTCTACTGATTCAGCCCCAGTCTTCATGTCTCTATTGATTCAGCCCCAGTCTCCATGTCTATACTGATTCAGCCCCAGTCTCCATGTCTCTACTGATTCAGCCCCAGTCTCCATGTCTCTACTGATTCAGCCCTAGTCTCCATGTCTATACTGATTCAGCCCCAGTCTCCATGATTCAGCCCCAGTCTCCATGTCTATACTGATTCAGCCCCAGTCTCCATGTCTCTACTTATTCAGCCCCAGTCTCCATGTCTATACTGATTCAGCCCCAGTCTCCATGTCTATACTGATTCAGTCCCAGTCTCCATGTCTATACTGATTCAGCCCCAGTCTCCATGTCTATACTGATTCAGCCCCAGTCTCCATGTCTCTACTGATTCAGCCCCAGTCTCCATGTCTATACTGATTCATCCCCAGTCTCCATGTCTACACTGATTTAGCCCCAGTCTCCATGTCTACACTGATTCAGCCCCAGTCTCCATGTCTATACTGATTCAGTCCCAGTCTCCATGATTCAGCCCCAGTCTCCATGTCTATACTGATTCAGCCCCAGTCTCCATGTCTATACTGATTCATCCCCAGTCTCCATGTCTATACTGATTCAGTCCCAGTCTCCATGATTCAGCCCCAGTCTCCATGTCTACACTGATTCAGCCCCAGTCTCCATGTCTACACTGATTCAGCCCCAGTCTCCATGTCTATACTGATTCAGTCCCAGTCTCCATGATTCAGCCCCAGTCTCCATGTCTATACTGATTCAGCCCCAGTCTCCATGTCTATACTGATTCAGCCCCAGTCTCCATGATTCAGCCCCAGTCTCCATGTCTCTACTGATTCAGCCCCAGTCTCCATGTCTATACTGATTCAGCCCTAGTCTCCATGTCTCTACTGATTCAGCCCCAGTCTCCATGTCTATACTGATTCAGCCCCAGTCTCCATGTCTATACTGATTCAGTCCCAGTCTCCATGATTCAGTCCCAGTCTCCATGTCTCTACTGATTCAGCCCCAGTCTCCATGTCTATACTGATTCAGCCCCAGTCTCCATGTCTATACTGATTCAGCCCCAGTCTCCATGTCTATACTGATTCAGCCCCAGTCTCCATGTCTATACTGATTCAGCCCCAGTCTCCATGTCTATACTGATTCAGCCCCAGTCTCCATGTCTACACTGATTCAGCCCCAGTCTCCATGTCTATACTGATTCAGCCCCAGTCTCCATGTCTATACTGATTCAGTCCCAGTCTCCATGATTCAGTCCCAGTCTCCATGTCTCTACTGATTCAGCCCCAGTCTCCATGTCTATACTGATTCAGCCCCAGTCTCCATGTCTATACTGATTCATCCCCAGTCTCCATGTCTCTACTGATTCAGCCCCAGTCTCCATGTCTATACTGATTCAGCCCCAGTCTCCATGTCTATACTGATTCAGCCCCAGTCTCCATGTCTACACTGATTCAGCCCCAGTCTCCATGTCTATACTGATTCAGTCCCAGTCTCCATGTCTACACTGATTCAGCCCCAGTCTCCATGTCTATACTGATTCAGTCCCAGTCTCCATGATTCAGCCCCAGTCTCCATGTCTATACTGATTCAGCCCCAGTCTCCATGTCTATACTGATTCATCCCCAGTCTCCATGTCTATACTGATTCAGCCCCAGTCTCCATGTCTATACTGATTCAGTCCCAGTCTCCATATCTATACTGATTCAGCCCCAGTCTCCATGTCTATACTGATTCAGCCCCAGTCTCCATGTCTACACTGATTCAGCCCCAGTCTCCATGTCTATACTGATTCATCCCCAGTCTCCATGATTCAGCCCCAGTCTCCATGTCTATACTGATTCAGCCCCAGTCTCCATGTCTCTACTGATTCAGCCCCAGTCTCCATGTCTATACTAATTCATCCCCAGTCTCCATGTCTCTACTGATTCAGCCCCAGTCTCCATGTCTCTACTGATTCAGCCCCAGTCTCCATGTCTATACTGATTCAGCCCCAGTCTCCATGTCTATACTGATTCAGCCCCAGTCTCCATGTCTATACTGATTCATCCCCAGTCTCCATGTCTATACTGATTCAGCCCCAGTCTCCATGTCCATACTGATTCAGCCCCAGTCTCCATGTCTCTACTGATTCAGCCCCAGTCTTCATGTCTCTATTGATTCAGCCCCAGTCTCCATGTCTATACTGATTCAGCCCCAGTCTCCATGTCTCTACTGATTCAGCCCCAGTCTCCATGTCTCTACTGATTCAGCCCTAGTCTCCATGTCTATACTGATTCAGCCCCAGTCTCCATGATTCAGCCCCAGTCTTCATGTCTATACTGATTCAGCCCCAGTCTCCATGTCTCTACTTATTCAGCCCCAGTCTCCATGTCTATACTGATTCAGCCCCAGTCTCCATGTCTATACTGATTCAGTCACAGTCTCCATGTCTATACTGATTCAGCCCCAGTCTCCATGTCTCTACTGATTCAGCCCCAGTCTCCATGTCTATACTGATTCATCCCCAGTCTCCATGTCTACACTGATTTAGCCCCAGTCTCCATGTCTACACTGATTCAGCCCCAGTCTCCATGTCTATACTGATTCAGTCCCAGTCTCCATGATTCAGCCCCAGTCTCCATGTCTTTACTGATTCAGCCCCAGTCTCCATGTCTATACTGATTCATCCCCAGTCTCCATGTCTATACTGATTCAGTCCCAGTCTCCATGATTCAGCCCCAGTCTCCATGTCTACACTGATTCAGCCCCAGTCTCCATGTCTACACTGATTCAGCCCCAGTCTCCATGTCTATACTGATTCAGTCCCAGTCTTCATGATTCAGCCCCAGTCTCCATGTCTATACTGATTCAGCCCCAGTCTCCATGTCTATACTGATTCAGTCCCAGTCTCCATGTCTATACTGATTCAGCCCCAGTCTCCATATCTATACTGATTCAGCCCCAGTCTCCATGTCTATACTGATTCAGCCCCAGTCTCCATGTCTACACTGATTCAGCCCCAGTCTCCATGTCTATACTGATTCATCCCCAGTCTCCATGATTCAGCCCCAGTCTCCATGTCTATACTGATTCAGCCCCAGTCTCCATGTCTCTACTGATTCAGCCCCAGTCTCCATGTCTATACTGATTCATCCCCAGTCTCCATGTCTATACTGATTCAGCCCCAGTCTCCATGTCTCTACTGATTCAGCCCCAGTCTCCATGTCTCTACTGATTCATCCCCAGTCTCCATGTCTATACTGATTCAGCCCCAGTCTCCATGTCTATACTGATTCAGCCCCAGTCTCCATCTCAATACTGATTCAGTCCCAGTCTCCATGTCTCTACTGATTCAGTCCCAGTCTCCATGTCTCTACTGATTCAGCCCCAGTCTCCATGTCTATACTGATTCAGCCCCAGTCTCCATGTCTCTACTGATTCAGCCCCAGTCTCCATGATTCAGTCCCAGTCTCCATGTCTATACTGATTCAGCCCCAGTCTCCATGTCTCTACTGATTCAGCCCCAGTCTCCATGTCTCTACTGATTCAGTCCCAGTCTCCATGTCTATACTGATTCAGCCCCAGTCTCCATGTCTCTACTGATTCAGCCCCAGTCTCCATGTCTATACTGATTCAGCCCCAGTCTCCATGTCTATACTGATTCAGCCCCAGTCTCCATGTCTATACTGATTCAGCCCCAGTCTCCATCTCTATACTGATTCAGTCCCAGTCTCCATGTCTCTAATGATTCAGTCCCAGTCTCCATGTCTCTACTGATTCAGCCCCAGTCTCCATGATTCAGCCCCAGTCTCCATGTCTATACTGATTCAGCCCCAGTCTCCATGTCTATACTGATTCAGCCCCAGTCTCCATGTCTCTACTGATTCAGCCCCAGTCTCCATGATTCAGTCCCAGTCTCCATGTCTATACTGATTCAGCCCCAGTCTCCATGTCTCTACTGATTCAGCCCCAGTCTCCATGTCTATACTGATTCAGCCCCAGTCTCCATGTCTCTACTGATTCAGTCCCAGTCTCCATGTCTATACTGATTCAGCCCCAGTCTCCATGTCTCTACTGATTCAGCCCCAGTCTCCATGTCTATACTGATTCAGCCCCAGTCTCCATGTCTATACTGATTCAGCCCCAGTCTCCATGTCTATACTGATTCAGCCCCAGTCTCCATCTCTATACTGATTCAGTCCCAGTCTCCATGTCTCTACTGATTCAGTCCCAGTCTCCATGTCTCTACTGATTCAGCCCCAGTCTCCATGATTCAGCCCCAGTCTCCATGTCTATACTGATTCAGCCCCAGTCTCCATGTCTATACTGATTCAGCCCCAGTCTCCATGTCTCTACTGATTCAGCCCCAGTCTCCATGATTCAGTCCCAGTCTCCATGTCTATACTGATTCAGCCCCAGTCTCCATGTCTCTACTGATTCAGCCCCAGTCTCCATGTCTATACTGATTCAGCCCCAGTCTCCATGTCTCTACTGATTCAGTCCCAGTCTCCATGTCTATACTGATTCAGCCCCAGTCTCCATGTCTCCATGATTCAGCCCCAGTCTCCATCTCTATACTGATTCAGTCCCAGTCTCCATGTCTATACTGATTCAGCCCCAGTCTCCATGTCTATACTGATTCAGCCCCAGTCTCCATGTCTCTACTGATTCAGCCCCAGTCTCCATGTCTATACTGATTCATCCCCAGTCTCCATGTCTATACTGATTCAGCCCCAGTCTCCATGTCTCTACTGATTCAGCCCCAGTCTCCATGTCTCTACTGATTCATCCCCAGTCTCCATGTCTATACTGATTCAGCCCCAGTCTCCATGTCTATACTGATTCAGCCCCAGTCTCCATCTCAATACTGATTCAGTCCCAGTCTCCATGTCTCTACTGATTCAGTCCCAGTCTCCATGTCTCTACTGATTCAGCCCCAGTCTCCATGATTCAGCCCCAGTCTCCATGTCTATACTGATTCAGTCCCAGTCTCCATGTCTATACTGATTCAGCCCCAGTCTCCATGTCTCCATGATTCAGCCCCAGTCTCCATCTCTATACTGATTCAGTCCCAGTCTCCATGTCTATACTGATTCAGCCCCAGTCTCCATGTCTATACTGATTCAGCCCCAGTCTCCATGTCTCTACTGATTCAGCCCCAGTCTCCATGTCTATACTGATTCATCCCCAGTCTCCATGTCTATACTGATTCAGCCCCAGTCTCCATGTCTCTACTGATTCAGCCCCAGTCTCCATGTCTCTACTGATTCATCCCCAGTCTCCATGTCTATACTGATTCAGCCCCAGTCTCCATGTCTATACTGATTCAGCCCCAGTCTCCATCTCAATACTGATTCAGTCCCAGTCTCCATGTCTCTACTGATTCAGTCCCAGTCTCCATGTCTCTACTGATTCAGCCCCAGTCTCCATGATTCAGCCCCAGTCTCCATGTCTATACTGATTCAGCCCCAGTCTCCATGTCTATACTGATTCAGCCCCAGTCTCCATGTCTCTACTGATTCAGCCCCAGTCTCCATGATTCAGTCCCAGTCTCCATGTCTATACTGATTCAGCCCCAGTCTCCATGTCTCTACTGATTCAGCCCCAGTCTCCATGTCTATACTGATTCAGCCCCAGTCTCCATGTCTCTACTGATTCAGTCCCAGTCTCCATGTCTATACTGATTCAGCCCCAGTCTCCATGTCTCTACTGATTCAGCCCCAGTCTCCATGTCTATACTGATTCAGCCCCAGTCTCCATGTCTATACTGATTCAGCCCCAGTCTCCATGTCTATACTGATTCAGCCCCAGTCTCCATCTCTATACTGATTCAGTCCCAGTCTCCATGTCTCTACTGATTCAGTCCCAGTCTCCATGTCTCTACTGATTCAGCCCCAGTCTCCATGATTCAGCCCCAGTCTCCATGTCTATACTGATTCAGCCCCAGTCTCCATGTCTATACTGATTCAGCCCCAGTCTCCATGTCTCTACTGATTCAGCCCCAGTCTCCATGATTCAGTCCCAGTCTCCATGTCTATACTGATTCAGCCCCAGTCTCCATGTCTCTACTGATTCAGCCCCAGTCTCCATGTCTATACTGATTCAGCCCCAGTCTCCATGTCTCTACTGATTCAGTCCCAGTCTCCATGTCTATACTGATTCAGCCCCAGTCTCCATGTCTCCATGATTCAGCCCCAGTCTCCATGTCTATACTGATTCAGTCCCAGTCTCCATGCCTATACTGATTCAGCCCCAGTCTCCATGTCTATACTGATTCAGCCCCAGTCTCCATGTCTATACTGATTCAGCCCCAGTCTCCATGTCTATACTGATTCAGTCCCAGTCTCCATGTCTATACTGATTCAGCCCCAGTCTCCATGTCTATACTGATTCAGCCCCAGTCTCCATGTCTCTACTGATTCAGCCCCAGTCTCCATGTCTCTACTGATTCAGCCCCAGTCTCCATGATTCAGCCCCAGTCTCCATGTCTATACTGATTCAGTCCCAGTCTCCATGTCTCTACTGATTCAGCCCCAGTCTCCATGTCTATACTGATTCAGCCCCAGTCTCCATGTCTCTACTGATTCAGCCCCAGTCTCCATGTCTATACTGATTCAGTCCCAGTCTCCATGTCTATACTATATATATGTTGTTTGCTCTGCCCTCTATTGGCCAGGTTGGGAGTTGCAGGGGGCTAAATCATTTCCTGCTGGGGTTTCCAGATTAGGGAAAGGGAAAGGGTGAGGGTGAGGGAAAGGGGGAGGGAAAGGGAAAGGGGGGAGGGAAAGGGTGAGGGAAAGGGAAAGGGTGAGGGTGAGGGAAAGGGTGAGGGAAAGGGAAAGGGGGGATAGCTAGTCAGTTGTTCAACTGAATGCCTTCATCTGAAATGTGTCTTCCGCATTCAACCCAACCCCTCTGAATCAAGAGGTGCGGGGGAGGGGGGCTGTCTTTATTAACGTTATAGTATTATGGTATTATATGACATGTAACAAAGACAACTAGGATGTCTCCTTTATCTCTCTCTCCGTTCCTCCTTCCCTCCTTCCCTCCTTCCCTCCGTCCCTCCTTCCCTCCTTCCCTCTGTCCCTCCTTCCCTCCTTCCCTCCTTCCCTCCTTCCCTCCGTTCCTCCGTTCCTCCTTCCCTCCGTTCCTCCGTCCCTCCTTCCCTCCTTCCCTCCTTCCCTCCTTCCCTCCGTCCCTCCTTTCCTCCATCCCTCCTTCCCTCCTTCCCTCCTTCCCTCTCAGCAAGAGAAGCGTCTGTTTACCAACTTCCACCGTCAGCTGTTCTGCTGGATCGACAAGTGGATCGAACTCACTATGGAGGACATCCGTCACATGGAGGACGACACACGCAAAGAACTGGACGAGGTGAGGAGAGGAGACGAGAGGGGGGAGGAGAGGAGAGGGGGGAGGAGAGGAGACGAGAGGGGGGAGGAGAGGAGACGAGAGGGGGGAGGAGAGGAGAGGGGGGAGGAGAGGAGACGAGAGGGGGGAGGAGAGGAGAGGGGGGAGGAGACGAAACGAGAGGGGGAGGAGAGGAGACGAGAGGGGGGAGGAGAGGAGACGAGAGGGGGGAGGAGAGGAGACGAGAGGGGGGAGGAGAGGAGACGAGAGGGGGGAGGAGAGGAGACGAGAGGGGGGAGGAGAGGTGGAAGGAGAGGAGAAGAGAGGGGGGAGGAGAGGAGACGAGAGGAGACGAGAGAGGGGAGGAGAGGGGGGGAGAGGAGGGGGGAGAGGAGGGGGGAGGGGGGAGGAGAGGAGACGAGAGGGGGGAGGAGAGGAGACGAGAGGGGGGAGGAGAGGAGAAGAGAGGGGGGAGGAGAGGAGACGAGAGGAGGAAGGAGAGGAGAGGGGGGAGGAGAGGAGACGAGAGGGAGAGGAGAGGAGACGAGAGGGGGGAGGAGAGGAGACGAGAGGGGGAGGAGAGGAGACGAGAGGGGGGAGGAGAGGAGAAGAGAGGGGGGAGGAGAGGAGACGAGAGGGGGGAGGAGAGGAGACGAGAGGGGGGAGGAGAGGGGGGAGGAGACCCCTGTAGATGTTTCTATGTGAAACCTGAGGACTGGAAAATATGGGTTTTAACTACAGATGCCATATCTTAATTTGATCATCCTGTTGTTGCAGGAATACTTCTGCAGGAAATGCACACTTAGTGTATTCAAAGTTTTATAAAAGGCTTCTAAAGTTTGTAATTTCAACTTTAACATTTCAGACTTGATTTTCCCTAATGAAAAAGTCATCAACCCCTACAAAACATTTTCCACCGATTATAATCCAAATAACGGCTCACATTTCCTGATGCTGCAGGATTATTTTCCTGCTGTAGCGAACTGTCTCAAATTAAGATATGGCATCTGTATACATTTGTGAGTTTCTAGTGTGTCTAATATGAGGGTTTAAGTCGGTTAACATTAAACTGAGTTAACATTAAACTGGGTTAACATTAAACTGATTTAACATTAAACTTGGTTACCATTAAACTGGGTTAACATTAAACTGGGTTAACATTAAAGTGAGTTAACATTAAACTGGGTTAACATTAAACTGGGTTAACAATAAACTGGGTTAACATTAAACTGGGTTAATATTAAACTGGGTTAACATTAAACTGGGTTAACATTAAACTGGGTTAACATTAAACTGAGTTAACATTAAACTGGGTTAACGTTAAACTGGGTTAACATTAAACTTGGTTACCATTAAACTGGGTTAACATTAAACTGGGTTAATATTAAACTGGGTTAATATTAAACTGGGTTAACATTAAACTGAGTTAACATTAAACTGGGTAACATTGAACTGGGTTAACATTAAACTGGGTTAACATTAAACTGGGTCAACATTAAACTTGGTTAAACATTAAACTTGGTTACCATTAAACTTGGTTAACATTAAACTGAGTTAACATTAAACTGAGTTAACATTAAGTTAACAGTACTTACAGTAAGTGAAGGGTTAATCGCCTCACATCTGAGTAACAGACTGAAACTTGTAACCAGCCATCTGAGAGAGACACAAAAGATGCAGAAAAGCACAAGCAGGGCCATTCAGGTCTTCGTGTGTGTGTGTGTGTGTGTGTGTGTGTGTGTGTGTGTGTGTGTGTGTGTGTGTGTGTGTGTGTGTGTGTGTGTGTGTGTGTGTGTGTGTGTGTGGGCGTGTGTGTTGATGCTCCACTAAGTACTCACAGGTCAGTGATGTAACCGCTCCTCGTGCATTCCTCTCTCTCTCTCTCTCTCTCTCTCTCTCTCTCTCTCTCTCTCTCTCTCTCTCTCTCTCTCTCTCTCTTTCTCTCTTTCTCTCTCCCCCTGTCTTTCTCTCTCTCTCTCTCTCTCTCTCTCTCTCTCCTCTCTCTCTCTCTCTCTCTCTCTCTCTCTCCTCTCTCTCTCTCTCTCTCTCTCTCTCTCCTTCTCTCTCCCCCTGTCTTTCTGTCTCTCTCTCTCTCTCTCTCTCTCTCTCTCTCTCTCTCTCTCTCTCTCTCTCTCTCGTTCCCCCCCTCTCTGTCTCTCTCTCTCCCCCTCTCTCGCTTTCTCTCCCCCTCGCTCTCTCCCCACCCTCTCTCTCTCTCTTTTTTTCTCTCTCTCTCTCTCTCTCTCTCTCTCTCTCTCTCTCTCTCTCTCTCTCTCTCTCTCTCTCTCTCTCTCTCTATCTCTCTCTCCCTCTCTCTCTCTCTCTGTCTTTCCCCCCTCTCTCCCCCTCTTTCTTTCTCCCCCTCTCTCTCTCTCTCTCTCTAGATGAGGGTGAAGGACCCAGTGAAAGGCATGGTGGCACTGGAGGACTGATGAGGCTTGAGGCAGACAGACAGACTGGCAGACAGACAGACTGACTGACCCTGCTGCTGGTAAACACATTCTAACTCATCTCAGAAACACAGAACTAAATTATATTGCATCAATGCTCCATTAGGTTCTGTGGGTAGAGGCATGAGAAAAGATGCTAACGCGACTAGCCAAGTCTCCACTCCCCCCTAAAAAAGGAATCTCTCAGCCAAATTTCACTTAGGGCCCCCAAAAGGCTAGGGCCGGCTCTGACCACATGTTATGGGTATGGATGTGGGTACGCAGTGGCTCGCGGTTATTTTCCAATTGGGAGGAGTTGTATACTGTTTCTATCCATCATGATGTAGTCCTATAACGTAACTCACTACGGTAAGACAGCCTGTTCCTCGTCAGACACTCACTGGTCCGTCAGATTTGGCCTTTTATACTGTAGCCCAACGGTAATTTGACCTCTTTAAAGTGTTTATTTGGGGTTGACCAATAGGGGGCGATGTTTTATGGGTACATAATCAGGATAGAAAGAAGGTTGACATCACCCAACCCTAATATCCACAAGGACATTTGCATCTGCACTAACAGTAGTTCTCTTATGGAACAACACAGTATCCAACAACACAGTACCCAACAACACAGTACCCAACAACACAGTACCCAACAACACAGTACCCAACAACACAGTACCCAACAACACAGTACCCAACAACGCAGTACCCAACAACACAGTACCCAACAACACAGTACCCAACAACACAGTATCAAACAACACAGTATCCAACAACACAGTACCCAACAACACAGTATAAAACAACACAGTACCCAACATCACAGTATCAAACAACACAGTACCCAACATCACAGTATCAAACAACACAGTACCCAACAACACAGTATAAAACAACACAGTACCCAACATCACAGTACCCAACAACACAGTACCCAACAACACAGTACCCAACAACACAGTACCCAACAACACAGTACCCAACAACACAGTACCCAACAACACAGTACCCAACAACACAGTATCCAACACAGTATCAAACAACACAGTACCCAACAACACAGTATCCAACACAGTATCCAACAACACAGTACCCAACAACACAGTACCCAACAACACAGTACCCAACAACACAGTACCCAACAACACAGTACCCAACAACACAGTACCCAACAACACAGTATCCAACAACACAGTATCAAACAACACAGTATCCAACAACACAGTACCCAACAACACAGTATCCAACAACACAGTACCCAACAACACAGTACCAACAACACAGTACCAACAACACAGTACCCAACAACACAGTACCCAACAACACAGTATCCAACACAGTATCAAACAACACAGTACCCAACAACACAGTATCCAACACAGTATCCAACAACACAGTACCCAACAACACAGTACCCAACAACACAGTACCCAACAACACAGTATCCAACAACACAGTAGCCAACAACACAGTACCAAACAACACAGTACCCAACAACACAGTATCAAACACAGTATCCAACAACACAGTACCCATCAACACAGTATCCAACAACACAGTACCCAACAACACAGTATCCAACAACACAGTATCAAACAACACAGTACCCAACAACACAGTACCCAACAACACAGTACCCAACAACACAGTACCCAACAACACAGTACCCAACAACACAGTACCCAACAACACAGTACCAACAACACAGTACCCAACAACACAGTATCCAACAACACAGTACCCAACAACACAGTACCCAACAACACAGAACCCAACAACACAGTACCACAACACAGTACAAACAACACAGTACCCAACAACACAGTACCCAACAACACAGAACCCAACAACACAGTACCAACAACACAGTACCCAACAACACAGTACCCAACAACACAGTACACAACAACACAGTACCCAACAACACAGTACCCAACAACACAGTATCACAACACAGTATCCAACAACACAGTACCCAACAACACAGTACCCAACAACACAGAACCCAACAACACAGTACCCAACAACACAGTACCCAACAACACAGTACCCAACAACACAGTACCCAACAACGCAGTACCCAACAACACAGTACCAAACAACACAGTACCCAACAACATAGTATCAAACAACACAGTATCCAACAACACAGTACCCAACAACACAGTATAAAACAACACAGTACCCAACATCACAGTATCAAACAACACAGTACCCAACAACACAGTATAAAACAACACAGTACCCAACATCACAGTACCCAACAACACAGTACCCAACAACACAGTACCCAACAACACAGTACCCAACAACACAGTACCCAACAACACAGTATCCAACAACACAGTATCCAACACAGTATCAAACAACACAGTACCCAACAACACAGTATCCAACACAGTATCCAACAACACAGTACCCAACAACACAGTACCCAACAACACAGTACCCAACAACACAGTACCCAACAACACAGTACCCAACAACACAGTATCAAACAACACAGTATCAAACAACACAGTATCCAACAACACAGTACCCAACAACACAGTATCCAACAACACAGTACCCAACAACACAGTACCCAACAACACAGTACCCAACAACACAGTACCCAACAACACAGTATCCAACACAGTATCCAACAACACAGTACCCAACAACACAGTATCCAACACAGTATCCAACAACACAGTACCCAACAACACAGTACCCAACAACACAGTACCCAACAACACAGTATCCAACAACACAGTAGCCAACAACACAGTACCAAACAACACAGTACCCAACAACACAGTATCAAACACAGTATCCAACAACACAGTACCCATCAACACAGTATCCAACAACACAGTACCCAACAACACAGTATCCAACAACACAGTATCAAACAACACAGTACCCAACAACACAGTACCCAACAACACAGTATCAAACAACACAGTACCCAACAACACAGTACCCAACAACACAGTACCCAACAACACAGTATCCAACAACACAGTACCCAACAACACAGTATCCAACAACACAGTACCCAACAACACAGTACCCAACAACACAGTACCCAACAACACAGTACCCAACAACACAGTACCCAACAACACAGTACCCAACAACACAGTATCAAACAACACAGTACCCAACAACACAGTACCCAACAACACAGAACCCAACAACACAGTACCCAACAACACAGTACCCAACAACACAGTACCCAACAACACAGTACCCAACAACACAGTATCCAACACAGTATCAAACAACACAGAACCCAACAACACAGTATCCAACACAGTATTAAACAACACAGTACCCAACAACACAGTACCCAACAACACAGTATCCAACACAGTATCAAACAACACAGTACCCAACAACAAAGTATCCAACACAGTATCCAACAACAAAGTACCCAACAACACAGTACCCAACAACACAGTACCCAACACAGTACCAAACAACAAAGTACCCAACAACACAGTATCCAACACAGTATCCAACAACACAGTACCCAACAACACAGTACCCAACAACACAGTACCCAACAACACAGTATCCAACAACACAGTAGCCAACAACACAGTACCAAACAACACAGTACCCAACAACACAGTATCAAACACAGTATCCAACAACACAGTACCCATCAACACAGTATCCAACAACACAGTACCCAACAACACAGTATTCAACAACACAGTATCAAACAACACAGTACCCAACAACACAGTACCCAACAACACAGTATCAAACAACACAGTAACCAACAACACAGTACCCAACAACACAGAACCCAACAACACAGTACCCAACAACACAGTACCCAACAACACAGTACCCAACAACACAGTACCCAACAAAACAGTACCCAACAACACAGTACCCAACAACACAGTATCCAACACAGTATCAAACAACACAGTACCCAACAACACAGTATCCAACACAGTATCAAACAACACATTACCCAACAACACAGTACCCAACAACACAGTATCCAACACAGTATCCAACAACACAGTACCCAACAACACAGTACCCAACAACACAGTACCCAACAACACAGTACCCAACAACACAGTATCCAACAACACAGTACCAAACAACAAAGTACCCAACAACACAGTACCCAACAACACAGTACCCAACACAGTACCAAACAACAAAGTACCCAACAACACAGTACCCAACAACACAGTACCCAACAACATAGTACCCAACACAGTACCCAACAACACAGTACCCAACAACACAGTATCAAACAACACAGTATCCAACAACACAGTACCCAACAACACAGTATAAAACAACACAGTACCCAACAACACAGTACCCAACACAGTACCCAACAACACAGTATCCAACAACACAGTACCCAACAACACAGTACCCAACAACACAGTACCCAACAACACAGTATCAAACAACACAGTATCCAACAACACAGTACCCAACAACACAGTATCAAACAACACAGTTTCCAACAACACAGTACCCAACAACACAGTATAAAACAACACAGTACCCAACAACACAGTACCCAACAACAGTACCCAACACAGCACCCAACAACACAGTACCCAACAACACAGTACCCAACAACACAGTACCCAACAACACAGTACCCAACAACACAGTACCCAACAACACAGTACCCAACAACACAGTATCCAACAACACAGTACCCAACAACACAGTATCCAACAACACAGTATCCAACAACACAGTACCCAACAACACAGTATGCAACAACACAGTATCCAACAACACAGTACCCAACAACACAGTATCCAACAACACAGTACCCAACAACACAGTATCAAACAACACAGTACACAACAACACAGTACCCGACAACACAGTACCCAACAACACAGTACCCAACAACACAGTACCCAACAACACAGTACCCAACAACACAGTACCCAACAACACAGTACCCAACAACACAGTATCTAACAACACAGTAGCCAACAACACAGTACCCAACAACACAGTACCCAACAACACAGTACCCAACAACACAGTACCCAACAACACAGTATCAAACAACACAGTATCAAACAACACAGTATCCAACAACACAGTACCCAACAACACAGTACCCAACAACACAGTACCCAACAACACAGTACCCAACAACACAGTACCCAACAACACAGTACCCAACAACACAGTATCCAACACAGTATCAAACAACACAGTACCCAACAACACAGTATCCAACACAGTATCCAACAACACAGTACCCAACAACACAGTACCCAACAACACAGTACCCAACAACACAGTACCCAACAACACAGTACCCAACAACACAGTATCAAACAAAACAGTATCAAACAACACAGTATCCAACAACACAGTACCCAACAACACAGTATCCAACAACACAGTACCCAACAACACAGTACCCAACAACACAGTACCCAACAACACAGTACCCAACAACACAGTATCCAACACAGTATCCAACAACACAGTACCCAACAACACAGTATCCAACACAGTATCCAACAACACAGTACCCAACAACACAGTACCCAACAACACAGTACCCAACAACACAGTATCCAACAACACAGTAGCCAACAACACAGTACCAAACAACACAGTACCCAACAACACAGTATCAAACACAGTATCCAACAACACAGTACCCATCAACACAGTATCCAACAACACAGTACCCAACAACACAGTATCCAACAACACAGTATCAAACAACACAGTACCCAACAACACAGTACCCAACAACACAGTATCAAACAACACAGTACCCAACAACACAGTACCCAACAACACAGTACCCAACAACACAGTATCCAACAACACAGTACCCAACAACACAGTATCCAACAACACAGTACCCAACAACACAGTACCCAACAACACAGTACCCAACAACACAGTACCCAACAACACAGTACCCAACAACACAGTATCAAACAACACAGTACCCAACAACACAGTACCCAACAACACAGAACCCAACAACACAGTACCCAACAACACAGTACCCAACAACACAGTACCCAACAACACAGTACCCAACAACACAGTACCCAACAACACAGTATCCAACACAGTATCAAACAACACAGAACCCAACAACACAGTATCCAACACAGTATTAAACAACACAGTACCCAACAACACAGTACCCAACAACACAGTATCCAACACAGTATCAAACAACACAGTACCCAACAACACAGTATCCAACACAGTATCCAACAACAAAGTACCCAACAACACAGTACCCAACAACACAGTACCCAACACAGTACCAAACAACAAAGTACCCAACAACACAGTATCCAACACAGTATCCAACAACACAGTACCCAACAACACAGTACCCAACAACACAGTACCCAACAACACAGTATACAACAACACAGTAGCCAACAACACAGTACCAAACAACACAGTACCCAACAACACAGTATCAAACACAGTATCCAACAACACAGTACCCATCAACACAGTATCCAACAACACAGTACCCAACAACACAGTATTCAACAACACAGTATCAAACAACACAGTACCCAACAACACAGTACCCAACAACACAGTATCAAACAACACAGTAACCAACAACACAGTACCCAACAACACAGAACCCAACAACACAGTACCCAACAACACAGTACCCAACAACACAGTACCCAACAACACAGTACCCAACAAAACAGTACCCAACAACACAGTACCCAACAACACAGTATCCAACACAGTATCAAACAACACAGTACCCAACAACACAGTATCCAACACAGTATCAAACAACACAGTACCCAACAACACAGTACCCAACAACACAGTATCCAACACAGTATCCAACAACACAGTACCCAACAACACAGTACCCAACAACACAGTACCCAACAACACAGTACCCAACAACACAGTATCCAACAACACAGTACCAAACAACAAAGTACCCAACAACACAGTACCCAACAACACAGTACCCAACACAGTACCAAACAACAAAGTACCCAACAACACAGTACCCAACAACACAGTACCCAACAACATAGTACCCAACACAGTACCCAACAACACAGTACCCAACAACACAGTATCAAACAACACAGTATCCAACAACACAGTACCCAACAACACAGTATAAAACAACACAGTACCCAACAACACAGTACCCAACACAGTACCCAACAACACAGTATCCAACAACACAGTATCCAACAACACAGTACCCAACAACACAGTACCCAACAACACAGTACCCAACAACACAGTATCAAACAACACAGTATCCAACAACACAGTACCCAACAACACAGTATCAAACAACACAGTTTCCAACAACACAGTACCCAACAACACAGTATAAAACAACACAGTACCCAACAACACAGTACCCAACAACAGTACCCAACACAGTACCCAACAACACAGTACCCAACAACACAGTACCCAACAACACAGTACCCAACAACACAGTACCCAACAACACAGTACCCAACAACACAGTACCCAACAACACAGTATCCAACAACACAGTACCCAACAACACAGTATCCAACAACACAGTATCCAACAACACAGTACCCAACAACACAGTATGCAACAACACAGTATCCAACAACACAGTACCCAACAACACAGTATCCAACAACACAGTACCCAACAACACAGTATCAAACAACACAGTACACAACAACACAGTACCCGACAACACAGTACCCAACAACACAGTACCCAACAACACAGTACCCAACAACACAGTACCCAACAACACAGTACCCAACAACACAGTACCCAACAACACAGTATCTAACAACACAGTACCCAACAACACAGTATCCAACACAGTAGCCAACAACACAGTATCCAACAACACAGTACCCAACAACACAGTACCCAACAACACAGTATCCAACAACACAGTATCAAACAACACAGTACCCAACAACACAGTACCAAACAACATAGTATCCAACAACACAGTATCCAACAACACAGTACCCAACAACACAGTATCAAACAACACAGTACCCAACAACACAGTACCCAACAACACAGTACCCAACAACACAGTACCAAACAACACAGTACCAAACAACACAGTACCCAACAACACAGTACCCAACAACACAGTACCCAACAACACAGTATCCAACAACACAGTACCAAACAACACAGTATCCAGCAACACAGTACCCAACAACACAGTACCCAACAACACAGTACCCAACAACACAGTACCCAACAACACAGTACCCAACAACACAGTACCCAACAACACAGTACCCAACAACACAGTACCCAACAACACAGTACCCAACACAGTACCCAACAACACAGTACCCAACAACACAGTATCCAACAACACAGTACCCAACACCACAGTATCCAACAACACAGTATCAAACAACACAGTACCCAACAACACAGTATCCAACAACACAGTACCAAACAACAAAGTACCCAACAACACAGTACCCAACAACACAGTACCCAACACAGTACCCAACAACAAAGTACCCAACAACACAGTACCCAACAACACAGTACCCAACAACACAGTACCCAACACAGTACCCAACAACACAGTACCCAACAACACAGTATCCAACAACACAGTATCCAACAACACAGTACCCAACAACACAGTATAAAACAACACAGTACCCAACAACACAGTACCCAACACAGTACCCAACAACACAGTATCCAACAACACAGTATCCAACAACACAGTACCCAACAACACAGTACCCAACAACACAGTATCAAACAACACAGTATCAAACAACACAGTATCCAACAACACAGTACCCAACAACACAGTATCAAACAACACAGTTTCCAACAACACAGTACCCAACAACACAGTATAAAACAACACAGTACCCAACAACACAGTACCCAACAACACAGTACCCAACAACACAGTATCAAACAACACAGTATCAAACAACACAGTATCCAACAACACAGTACCCAACAACACAGTATCCAACAACACAGTACCCAACAACACAGTACCCAACAACACAGTACCCAACAACACAGTACCCAACAACACAGTACCCAACAACACAGTATCCAACACAGTATCAAACAACACAGTACCCAACAACACAGTATCCAACACAGTATCAAACAACACAGTACCCAACAACACAGTACCCAACAACACAGTATCCAACACAGTATCAAACAACACAGTACCCAACAACACAGTATCCAACACAGTATCCAACAACACAGTACCCAACAACACAGTACCCAACAACAGAGTACCCAACAACACAGTACCCAACAACACAGTACCCAACAACACAGTATCCAACAACACAGTACCAAACAACACAGTACCCAACAACACAGTATCAAACACAGTATCCAACAACACAGTACCCAACAACACAGTATCAAACAACACAGTACCCAACAACACAGTACCCAACAACACAGTACCCAACAACACAGTATCCAACAACACAGTACCCAACAACACAGTACCCAACAACACAGTACCCAACAACACAGTACCCAACAACACAGTACCTAACAACACAGTACCCAACAACACAGTACCCAACAACAGTACCCAACACAGTACCCAACACAGTACCCAACAACACAGTACCCAACAACACAGTACCCAACAACACAGTACCCAACAACACAGTACCCAGCAACACAGTATCCAACAACACAGTACCCAACAACACAGTATCCAACAACACAGTATACAACAACACAGTACCCAACAACACAGTATGCAACAACACAGTATCCAACAACACAGTACCCAACAACACAGTATCCAACAACACAGTACCCAACAACACAGTATCAAACAACACAGTACACAACAACACAGTACCCGACAACACAGTACCCAACAACACAGTACCCAACAACACAGTACCCAACAACACAGTACCCAACAACACAGTACCCAACAACACAGTATCCAACAACACAGTACCCAACAACACAGTACCCAACAACACAGTACCCAACAACACAGTATCTAACAACACAGTACCCAACAACACAGTACCCATCAACACAGTAGCCAACAACACAGTATCCAACAACACAGTACCCAACAACACAGTACCCAACAACACAGTACCAAACAACACAGTACCAAACAACACAGTACCCAACAACACAGTACCCAACAACACAGTACCCAACAACACAGTATCCAACAACACAGTACCAAACAACACAGTATCCAGCAACACAGTACCCAACAACACAGTACCCAACAACACAGTACCCAACAACACATTTCCCAACAACACAGTACCCAACAACACAGTACCCAACAACACAGTACCCAACAACACAGTACCCAACAACACAGTACCCAACAACACAGTACCCAACACAGTACCCAACAACACAGTACCCAACAACACAGTATCCAACAACACAGTACCCAACACCACAGTATCCAACAACACAGTATCAAACAACACAGTACCCAACAACACAGTATCCAACAACACAGTACCCAACAACACAGTACCCAACAACACAGTATCCAACAACACAGTACCCAACACCACAGTATCCAACAACACAGTATCAAACAACACAGTATCCAACAACACAGTATCCAACAACACAGTACCCAACAACACAGTATGCAACAACACAGTACCCAACAACACAGTATCAAACAACACAGTACACAACAACACAGTACCCGACAACACAGTACCCGACAACACAGTACCCGACAACACAGTACCCAACAACACAGTACCCAACAACACAGTACCCAACAACACAGTATCCAACAACACAGTACCCAACAACACAGTACCCAACAACACAGTACCCAACAACACAGTATCTAACAACACAGTACCCAACAACACAGTATCCAACACAGTAGCCAACAACACAGTATCCAACAACACAGTACCCAACAACACAGTACCCAACAACACAGTATACAACAACACAGTACCCAACAACACAGTACCCAACAACACAGTATCCAACAACACAGTACCCAACAACACAGTACCCAACAACACAGTACCCAACACAGTACCCAACACAGAACCCAACAACACAGTATCCAACAACACAGTATCCAACAACACAGTACCCAACAACACAGTACCCAACAACACAGTATCCAACAACACAGTACCCAACAACACAGTACCCAACAACACAGTACCCAACAACACAGTATCAAACAACACAGTATCCAACAACACAGTATCCAACAACACAGTACCCAACAACACATTACCCAACAACACAGTACCCAACAACACAGTATCCAACAACACAGTATCCAACAACACAGTACCCAACAACACAGTACCCAACAACACAGTACCCAACTACACAGTATCCAACAACACAGTATCCAACAACTGTTGTTCTGAATGTTAGTGGGACCTAGTATAGAATTAGTATAGAATATATCTGTTAGTATATAATATACATGTTAGTATGTAATATATATGTTAGTATAGAATATACCTGTTATATAGAATATACCTGTTATATAGATTATATATGTTAGTATAGATTGTACCTGTTACATAGAATATATATGTTAGTACAGAATATACCTGTTAGTATAGAATATACCTGTTAGAATAGAATATACCTGTTATATAGAATATACCTGTTACTATAGAATATACCTGTTAGAATAGAATATACCTGTTTGTATAGAATATAGCTGTTACATAGAATGTATATGTTAGTACAGAATATACCTGTTAGTATAGAATATACCTGTTATATAGAATATACCTGTTAATTGATTATCATTATTTATACAACTCTCTCTCTCTCTCTCTGTCTCTGTCTCTCCCTCCCTCCCTCCCTCTCTCTCTCTCCCTCCCTCCCTCTCTCTCTCTCCCTCTCTCTCTCAGATCAGAACTGTAAACCTGACAGACACCAACGGATTCAACGCTCCTCCTCTTCCTCCTCTTCCTCTCTCTCTGTCAACAGGGCTTGTCTGCCCCCCCCCCCCCCCCCCACCCCCTGGTCCCCGCCCTCCCCTGATTGGTACAGTCTGCTATTAAGACAGACAGTCAGTCCTAGTGTACATATCCACTATATATAGTGTATGGGGCAATAAGGCCCAGCTGTGAGTGTTGAGATGTATTATAATATAAACAGGGTTTCTAAAGCATCCGCTCGTCTGTATTAAAGGTTGTCAGTTTCTTTCAGGACCAAACTGTATTCTGATCAGTGTTGTTTTGATCTCGTTGTGACTGTTGTTTTTATTGATTGTTTGTTTTCTATGGGTCATCCTGTCTTCTGATTGGGTTGATCACCACACCTCCTCCTCTTCATCCTCCAATCACGTTGTTTTCATTCCCCTCTTCTTCATATCAACCATTGATCAACTGATAGATTGTGGCAACAAACAAAAGTGCCAGGTAGGCGGACCTTATACCTGATGGCCAATAGAATGGTTCAGAAGGGAGAAGCGATGCCTACCTGGCCGGTGGTTGGTTGAAGGGTGAAGTTTCCCCCTATAGGGTGATCTTGGGTCAGTTTTGCAGGTTCAAATCCAATAAAACTTTATTTGTCACATGCTTTGTAAACAACCGCTGGAGACTAACAGTGGAATGCGTACTCACGGGCCGTTCCCAGCAACGCAGAGAAATATTTTGAAACAATAGAAAAATAATAACAGGAGGAATAAATACACAATGAGTAATGATAACTTGGCAATATACACGGGGTACCAGTACCCCGTGGTATAAAGTACTTAAGTAAAAAATACTTTAAAGTACTACATAAGTAGTTTTTTTGGTTATCTGTGCTTTACTTTACTATTTATATTTTTTGACAACTTTTACTTTTACTTCACTACATTCCTAAAGAAAATAATGTACTTTTTACTCCATACATTTTCCCCTGACACCTAAAAGTACTCGTTACATTTTGAATGGCTAGCAGCACGGGAAAATGGTCTAATTCACGCGTTGAAAGAGAACATCCCTGGTCATCTCTACTGCCTCTGATCTGGCAGACTCACTAAACACAAATGCTTTGTTTGTTTATTATGTCAGAGTGTTGGAATGCGCCTCAGTACATATTTAAAACAAGAAAACCCTGCCATCTGATTTGCTTAATATAAGGAAATAGAAAACATTTATACTTTTACTTTTACTTTTGATACTTAAGTATATTTTATCAATTACATTTATTTTTGATAATTAAGTATATTTAAAACCAAATACTTTAAGGACTTTTACTCAAGTAGTATTTTACTGGGTGACCTTTACTTTTACTTGATTCATTTTCTATTAATGTATGATTACTTTTACTCCAAGTATAACAATTGAGTATTTTTTCCACCACTGCCAGTACCGAGTCGATGTGCAGGGGTACAATGTAATTTAGGTATGTACATATAGGTAGGGATGAAGTGACTAAGCAACAGGATAGATAATAAACCCTAGCAGTAGCGTAAGTGAGTCCAACGAAAGTTAATGCAATAAGGATCAATGCAGATCAATCCGGGTAGCTATTTAACTAACTATTTAGTAGTCTTATGCCTTGGAGGTAGAAGCTGTTCAAGGTCCTGTTGGTTCCAGACTTGGTGCATCGGTACCGCTTGCCATGTGGTAGCAGAGAGAACAGTCTATGACTGGGGTGGCTGGGGTCTTTGACAATTTTTAGGGCCTTCCTCTGACACCGCCTGGTGTAGAGGTCCTGGATGGCAGGCAGCTCAGCCCCAGTGATGTACTGGGCCGTACGCACTGCCCTCTGTAGCGTCTTCCGGTCAGAGGCCGAGCAGTTGCCATACCAAGCGGTGAAACAGCCAGTTAGGATGCTCTCGATGGTGCAGCTGTAGAACCTTTTGAGGATCTGAGGACCCATGCCAAATCTTTTCCCTTAATGGTCCAGCTGTTGAACTTTTTGAGGATCTGAGGACCCATGCCGAATCTCCATCCTGAGGGGAGAGGTGTTGTCATGCTCTCTTCACGACTGTGTTGGTGTGTGTGATAATTCCTTATTGATGTGGACACCGAGGAACTTTAAACACTCGACTCGCTCCACTACAGCCCCGTCGATGTGGATGGGGGCATGCTCGGCCCTCGGTTTCCTGTAGTCCACGATCAGCTCCTTTATCTTGTTGACATTGGGGGAGAGGTTGTTATCCTGGCCCCACACTGCCAGGTCTCTGACCTCTTCCTTATAGGCTGTCTCATCGTCGTCGGTGATCAGGCCAACCACCGTTGAGTCATCAGTAAACCTAATGATGGTGCTGGAGTCATGCAATCGTGGGTGAACAGGGAGTACAGGAAGGGACTAAGCACGCACCCCTGAGGGGTTCCCGTGTTGAGGGTCAGCGTGGTGGATGTGTTGTTGCCTACCCTCACCACCTGGGGGCGGCCGGTCAGGAAGTCTAGGATCCACTTGCAGAGGGAGGTGTTCAGTCCCAGGTTCCTTAGCTTAGTGATGAGCTTGGAGGGTACTATGGTGTTGAATGCTGAGTAGTCAATGAACAGCATTCTCACATAGGTGTTCTTCCATGTTGTAGAGGACAGTGTGGATTGCAATAGAGATTGCATAATCTGTGGCTCTGTTGGAGCGGTATGCGAATTGGAGTGGGTCCAGGGTATCTGGTATGATGGTGTTGATGTGAGCAATGACCAGTCTTTTAAAGCACTTCATGGCTACATTGAGTGCAAGTGGGCGATAGTCATTTTAGACAGGTTACCTTGGCGTTCTTGGGCACAGGGACTATGGTGGTCTGCTTGAATGTAGGTATTACAGACTGGGTCAGGGAGAGGTTGAAAATGTCCGTTAAGATACTTGCCAGCTTGTCAGTGCGTGCTCTTGAGTACACGTCCTGGTAATCCGTCTGGCCCCGTGGCATTGTGAATGTTAATCTGTTTAAAGGTAACACTTACATCGGCTACTGAGAGCGTGATCACACAGTCTTCCGGAACAGCTGGTGCTCTCAAATGCATGGTTCAGTATTGCTTGTCTCGAAGTGAGTATAGAAGCAATTTAGCTCATCTAGTTGGCTCACGTCACTGGGCCACAGCTGGATTTCCCTTTGTAGTACATGATATTTTTAAGCCCTGACGCATTACATTTACATTTAAGTCATTTAGCAGATGCTCTTATCCAGAGCGACTTATAAATTTGATATATATATTTAACCAGGCAAGTCTGTTAAGAACAAGTTCTTAGTTTCAATGACGGCCTTGGAACAGTGGGTTAACTGGTCTAGGAACAGTGGGTTAACTGGTCTAGGAACAGTGGGTTAACTGGTCTAGGAACAGTGGGTTAACTGGTCTAGGAACAGTGGGTTAACTGGTCTAGGAACAGTGGGTTAACTGGTCTAGGAACAGTGGGTTAACTGGTCTAGGAACAGTGGGTTAACTGCCTTGGTCAGGGGCAGACCGACAGATTTTTACCTTGTCAGCTCGGGGATTTGAACTTGCAACCTTTCGGTTACTAGTCCAACGCTCTAACCACTAGGCTAACCACTAGGCTACACATCCAACGAGCATCAGAATCTGGCGTAGTAGAATTTGATCCTAGTCCTGTATGGATGATTTGCCTGTTTGATGGCTCATCGGAGGTCGTAGCGGGATTTAGCGTGTGGATCAGTGTTCCGCTCCTTAAGAGTTGCAGCCTTAGGCTCAGTGTGGATGTTGCCTTTAATCCATGGCTTCTTGTTGGGATGTGTACGCACGGTCACTGTGGGGACGACGTTGTCGATGCACTTATTAATGAAGCCACTGACTGATGTGATAAACTTCTTAACGTTATCGGATGAATCCCGGAAACATATTCCAGTCTGTGTGAAACAACCCAGTAGCTTAGCATCCGCTTCATCGGATCACTTCCGTATTGAGCGCGTCACTGGTACTTCCTGTTTGAGAGTTTGATTGTAAGCAGCAATCAGGAAGATAGAGTTACGGTCAGATTTGCCAAATGGAGGGCGGCGGGAGAGCTTTGTACTCGTCTCTGTCTGTGGAGTTTTGGTTTCGGTGGTCCAGAGTTGTTATACTTCTAGTTGCAGAGGTGACATGCTGATAATAATGAGGTAAAACAGATTTCAGTTTTCTTGCACTAAAAATCACCGGTCACTAGAAACGGCGCCTCTGGATGTTCATTGCCTTGTTTGCTTATGGCCGTATACAGCTCGTTGAGTGCGGTCTTAGTGCCAGCGTTGATTTGTGGTGGTAAATAGACGGCTATGAAAAAAATATAGATGAAAACTCTCTTGGTAAACTGTACTGTCTACAGCTTATCATGAGGTACTCTACCTCAGGTGAGCAGAACCTCCAGACTTCCTTAATATTAGAGATCACCAGCTGTTGTCAATAAAGAGACACACCCCGTTTCAAGCTGCCGTTCGGTCTTGACGATGCAAAAAACAGATAGATGTATGACAAAACATTAAGAACACCTTCCTAATATTGAGCCCCCATCCCCCTGCCTTTTGCCCTCAGAACAGCCTCAATCTTTCTGAGCATGGACCCTACAAGGTGTCGAAAGCGTTCCACAGGGATGCTGGCCCATGTTGACTCCCACTGTTGTGTCAAGTTGGCTGAATGTCCTTTGGATGGTGGACCATTCTTGATACACACGGGAAAGTGTTGAGTGTGAAAAACCCAGCAGCGTTGCAGTTCTTGACACAAACCGGCCTAATATGATCCACTAGTGATCCTCATGAACAACCATACGAACGTGACAGAGGAAAGAAAGGTCAACTAACAATGCATTAGACTGATGCAAAATGTAAGGAAACTAACACTAAACATACATTTATAAATTGTTGAGTGTGAAAAACCCAGAGTTGCAGTTCTTGACACAAACTAGTGTGCCTGGCACCTACTACCATACCCCGTTCAAAGGCACTTAAATGTTTTGTCTTGCCAAATAACCCTCTGAATGGCACACAGACACAATCCATGTCTCAATTGTCTCAAGGGTTAAAAATCCTTCATTAACCCGTCTCCTCCCCTTCATCTACACTAATGGAAGTTGATTTAACAAGTGACATCAATGAGGGATCATAGTTTTCGCCTGGATTCACCTGATCAGTCTATGTCATGGAAAGAGCATTCCTCATGTTTTGTACACTCATTGTATACTATCCATGTCCTTGATAGGCTATTACAGTTGTTCAGGTCTTGTTGATAGGATAGTCTCGTATGGATCTCGTCCAGTTTATTCTCCAGTGGTGGTACAATAGAACAGCGGGTAAAGGTGGTTTATTTAGCTCGTCTGCCTCTCTTCCTGTTTCTAGTCCCGAGGATTAGGGCCTGGTCCGGAACGAGCGGGACGTCCACGAGCTGCCGACTCGTTTAAGTAGAAATCTCAATCCAAATCTAGGTTAGTGATGTTCCGATGTCCAGAAGATGTTTTCGGTCGTAGGAAATGATCTCAGAAACATTATGTCAAAAAATAAGTTAAAACCAGCTAAAATAAATGTTGGGAAGCAGAATTGGTCAGCAGCCTGCAAGTCAACAGCTATCCACTGCAGCCCCATAATGTTCAGATAGGAGGTTGGAGAAGCTGATCCTAGATCTGTCCCTAGTGGAAACTTCACCCTGGTGCAGTGTGGTCGGAGCTCAATCAAGTTCATCCAATCGCTCCCCCTCCACACCATCATAAGCCCCGTCCTGTCCACTGCAAGGGTTGCTGGGAGTTGTAGGCGTCTGTTTGGAGTGTGTGACTGCAGCTGTGTGTGTCCTCTCCTGTTTTCTCTGCTGTATCCAGCGATAGCAATAATTCCACTCACTCTACCTTTCTCTCTTTCTTTCTCATTTTTCTGTTATTGTCGACCCCCCCCCCCCCCCATCCTCCTCCTTCACAACCCAGGCTAGGTTTGGTTCCTGTAGTGGTGTGATGTGTGTGTGTGTGTGTGTGTTTGGTGTAGCTGTCTGTATTACAGTATTTATTCTGTTTAGGAGGAGGTAGGTGGTAAGGGGCAGGTAGAAGGGAGTGGGGGAGGTAGGGGGATGGGAGGGGGAGGTTGTAGGTAGGGCGGGGAGTAGAAGGGTGGAAGGAGGAGTGTTCTCAGATGCTCTTCTCCTCCTCCTCCTTCCTTCCTCCTCTCCTCCTCTTCCTCTCCTCCTCTTCCTCTTCTCATCTTCCTTTCCTCATCCTCCTCTCCTTCTCCTTCCTTCCTCCTCTTCTCCTGCTCTCCTCCTCTTCCTCCCCTCATCTTCCTTTCCTCATCCTCCTCATCCTCCTCTCCTCCTTCTTCTCCTCCTCATCTTCCTCTTCTCCTCCTCTCCTCCATCCTTCTCTTTCTCTATATCCTTATCTTCCTTCATCAACACTGTCCATCCATCGAGCATCTCTGGTTGTCTTCTGTGTGATATTCAGTATGTACTGATATTGTATATGTAAATAAAATTAATGTAGATGAACACATATATATATACTGTCCTGCCAGACCTACAGCACACCCATCCCCTCTACACCCTACTCCCTACACCCTAGCCCCTACACCCTAGCCCCTACACCCTACTCCCTACCTCCTAGCCTCTACACCCTAGCCCCTACACCCTAGCCCTGACACCCTACTCTCTACACCCTAGCCCCTACACCCTAGCCTCTACACCCTAGACCCGACACTCTAGCCCCTACTCCCTACACTGCTCCCTAGCCCCTACCCCCTACTCGGCTCCCTACCCCCTACCCCCTAGCCACTACACCCTACTCCCTACCCCCTACTCCCTACACTGCTCCCTTCACTGCTCCCTAGTCCCTACTCCCTACACCCTAGCCCCTACTCCCTAGCCCCTACTCCCTACACCCTAGCCCCTAGTCTCTACACTGCTCCCTACTCCCTACACCATAGCCCCTACTCCCTACACCCTACCTCCTACTCCCTACACTGCTCCCTACCCTCTACTCCCTAGCCCCTACCCCCTACTCCCTACACTACTCCCTTCACTGCTCCCTTCTCTCCCAGGGACCACGTCTTGTTGACAGGACGGTGTATAGATATATTTTTTTCTGGATGTTGTAGTACCTCTGTCAGTAAACTGAGCTGCTAACATCTCTCACATTAAGGGGAAGTCCAGAGCTGGTCTCTTAAAGGGGAAGTCCAGAGCCGGTCAGTTAAAGGGGAAGTCCAGAGCTGGTCAGTTAAAGGGGAAGTCCAGAGCTGGTCAGTTAAAGGGGAAGTCCAGAGCTGGTCAGTTAAAGGGGAAGTCCAGAGCTGGTCAGTTAAAGGGGAAGTCCAGAGCTGGTCAGTTAAAGGGGAAGTCCAGAGCTGGTCAGTTAAAGGGGAAGTCCAGAGCTGGTCAGTTAAAGGGGAAGTCTTGTTCAGAACTGGATTGTGTCCTAAACGGCACCCTACTCCCTATATAGTGCACTATTTTAGACCAGGGACCTATGGCACCCTACTCCCTATATAGTGCACTATTTTTGACCAGGGGCCATAGGGCTCTGGTTAAAAGTAGGTTACCATATATATATAGAATATGGTCCCATTTGGTAGGGAACTCTAGTCAGGGATAAGGAGGAGGGCCTAGATGTGGTCTGAGATGGTTAGAAACATAATGACGATGTCTCAGGCTGACTACATTGCAGACATCGCATTACATCAACCAATGGTTGTGTGCCACGTCATCAACTGCTCAGTCGGGCATCAGATTGTTATACCATATGATGTGGTTAGCTGACATGTTAAACACCTACTGTAGGACTAACAAGGCCCAGTCCCAAATGGACCCCTAAACCCTATTCCCTAAACCCTATTCCCTAAACCCTAAACCCTATAACCCTAAACCCTATAACCCTACTCCTTATGTGGAGATCGGAGAGGATTTGACAGGTTAGGTGGAAGTTTCACCATCTTTCTTAAACCAATCAAAGCCTCTTAAACCAATCAAATCCTCTTAAACCAATCAAATCCTCTTAAACCAATCAAATCCTCTTATACCTGTCAAATCCTCTTATACCAATCAAATCCTCTTATACCAATCAAATCCTCTTAAACCAGTCAAATCCTCTTAAACCAATCAAATCCTCTTATACCAATCAAATCCTCTTATACCAATCAAATCCTCTTATACCAGTCAAATCCTCTTATACCTGTCAAATCCTCTTATACCAATCAAATCCTATTATACCAGTCAAATCCTCTTATACCAATCAAATCCTCTTATACCAATCAAATCCTCTTATACCAATCAAATCCTCTTATACCAGTCAAATCCTCTTATACCAGGCAAATCCTCTTAAACCAATCAAATCCTCTTAAACCAGTCAAAACCTCTTAAACCAATCAAATCCTCTTATACCAATCAAATTCTCTTAAACCAATCAAATCCTTTATAGCAATCAAATCCTCTTAAACCAATCAAATCCTCTTATACCAGTCAAATCCTCTCAGATCTCCACAAGTGCATAGGGCGTAGGGTCTAGGGGTCCATTTAGGATTGGGCCCTGGTATTTATGGGACTATAGAGTCAGAAGACTCCCTTCACCTGGTGGGAGATGTTGGCTGACAGAGACGACCTCATAGATATTCTTGTTAGTTCCCTGGGTTTGTAAACATAATAAATAATGACTTCAGAACCCCAGACTGTTGATAATGAGTCCAGAACCCCAGAGTATTAATAATGAGTTCAGAACCCCAGAGTATTAATAATGAGTTCAGAACCCCAGACTGTTGATAATGAGTCCAGAACCCCAGAGTATTAATAATGAGTTCAGAACCCCAGAGTATTGATAATGAGTTCAGAACCCCAGAGCATTAATAATGAGTCCAGAACCCCAGAGTATTAATAATGAGTCCAGAACCCCAGAGTATTAATAATGAGTCCAGAACCCCAGAGTATTAATAATGAGTCCAGAACCCCAGAGTATTGATAATGAGTTCAGAACCCCAGAGTATTAATAATGAGTCCAGAACCCCAGAGTATTAATAATGAGTTCAGAACCCCAGAGTATTAATAATGAGTCCAGAACCCCAGAGTATTAATAATGAGTTCAGAACCCCAGAGTATTTATAACGAGTTCAGAACCCCAGAGTATTCATAATGAGTTCAGAACCCCAGAGTATTAATAATGAGTTCAGAACCCCAGAGTATTGATAATGAGTTCAGAACCCCAGAGTATTGATAATGAGTTCAGAACCCCAGAGTATTGATAATGAGTTCAGAACCCCAGAGTATTAATAATGAGTCCAGAACCCCAGAGTATTAATAATAGGGTCAGAACCCCAGAGTATTAATAATGAGTTCAGAACCCCAGAGTATTAATACAGAGTTCAGAACCCCAGAGTATTGATAATGAGTTCAGAACCCCAGAGTATTAATAATGAGTTCAGAACCCCAGAGTATTGATAATGAGTTCAGAACCCCAGAGTATTAATAATGAGTTCAGAACCCCAGAGTATTAATGATGAGTTCAGAACCCCAGAGTATTAACAATGAGTTCAGAACCCCAGAGTATTAATAATGAGTCCAGAACCCCAGAGTATTAATAATGAGTCCAGAACCCCAGAGTATTAATAATGAGTTCAGAACCCCAGAGTATTAATAATGAGTTCAGAACCCCAGAGTATTAATAATGAGGTCAGAACCCCCGAGTATTGATAATGAGTCCAGAACCCCAGAGTATTAATAATGAGTTCAGAACCCCAGAGTATTGATAATGAGTTCAGAACCCCAGAGTATTGATAATGAGTTCAGAACCCCAGAGTATTATTAATGAGTTCAGAACCCCAGAGTATTAATAATGAGTTCAGAACCCCAGAGTATTGATGTTTTTGTCTTCTCTCTCACTCTCCCTCTCTCTCTCTCTCTTTCTCTCTCTTCCCCTCTCTCTCCCTCTCTCTCTCTCCCGCTATCCCTCTCTGTTTCTCTCTCTCTCTCCCCCTCTCACTCCCTCATTTCTGTTTCTTTTACTGTGAATTTGTGCCTTTTTGTTATTTTTTCTTCTCTTCCAATTACAATACATTGGAAATGTGAAAAAGTCAATAAAATAATAAAAAAGAGGGCAGGTTGTGTTTATTGTTCATTAAAACTAGACTGTCTGGTTGATGTTCTGATTGGTTCTCTTCAGCAGCATCACTGATCGACATGGTTACCCCCTCCCTCCTTAGACCTGGTGCGATGCCAAAGAAGATCCCCCCTGAACCATGCTCCTCCTCTTCCAAGGTTCCCCCTCCTCTAGTTCCCCCCACTGGAATGTCACATGACTTGGCAGCACACTCTAAACCCTAACAGCTACTCTCCTCCTGTCTGTCTCTCTCTCTCTCTCTCTCTCTCCCTCTTTCTCTCCATCTCTCCCTCTTTCTCTCCATCTCTCCCTCTTTCTCTCTCTCCCTTCTCTCTCTCCCTCTTTCTCTCCATCCCTCTCTCTCTCCCTGTTTCTCTCCATATCTGTCCCTCACCCTCTTTCTCTTAATTTCTCTCTCTCCCCATCTCTCTCTCTGAGCCCAAATCCCTCATTCCCAATCAGTCAGGTCAGGGAGGAGGGAGCCTGGGGGACCCAGAGACAGAGAGAGAGCAATCAGGATGGGGGCAGCAGAGAGATTAATCTAAACCCTGATTAGAGAGAGAGTGGTGTAGGGTGGGAGGGAGGATGGAGGCGGGGGCGGGGGCGGGGAGGTGGTTGGCAGGATTGGACAATTTGTCAGGATTTAGTAAAAAAAAAAGTTCAAATTTCAATTAGGGGAGGGGTGGTAGGGTTAGGAGAAAATAAAGAAGGAAAATATATATTTAAAATAATATATATATTTACAATATATATATGTATATATATCACAGGAGGTTGGTGTTACCTTAATTGGGGAGGACAGGTTCGTGGTAATGACTAGAGTGGAATTAGTGGAATGGTATTAAATATATCAAACACATGGTTTCCATGGTTTCCTGGTGTTTGATGCCATTCCATTTGCTCTGCTCCGGCCTTTATTATGAGTCTTCCTCCCCTCACCAGCCTCCCCTGGTATATATATATATATATATATGGGGGATTGGAAATGATGCAGACACTTACATTGATAGAAGCTACAATCTATGTGCAATATCAAAGCTGATCCACCCTCTAAACAAAATAATAAAACAAAATTAAAGAATCACAAGCGGTAACCGTTGGCGAAGGTGATTCTAACATGTATCGACTCAGAGCGATTGAAGATTTACGTAATCAAGATATCTTAGTGTTTTATTTTCTTTCACTAGCACTGAGTATTTTGTGTCGTTGACAACAACATCAAAATGCCAATTAAATCCATTTTAATCCAACCTTATAAATCAAGGGGTCTGTATATTTTATGAAGGTACTGTACCTCATATTGGGTTATTTTAATGATCTACTTAACCCAATAGCTGGTGTACAATAATCCATAGATAATATATATATTTTTTAATTTTATTTCTTCTTCTCATTATTTCAAGTTCTAATAAGAATAATTAACATTTAAAACCCTGTCATTTTTAACAGCCACATATTCAAATACTAATGACGAATGACAGTGCTTTGCAAAAAATACATTTATTAAAAAGCTAACAAATAAATAATTACATTTCGTATACATTTTTTGTGCATTTAAATAATAATCCTACTATTTCCTTTCTGCCACTCAAATCTGTCCCCTATATATTTTAAATTCATGGGGCATTAATTACTACCACATACCAGTTAAATGAGTACGTACCTACTAGGAAATCAATGTGAAGGCAGCCTACACAGGAGCCTTCTTTATAAACACACAGAGAAACACACGCCGTGGAGACGTTTGGGAATCAAAGAGACTCCCAGAAACTGGTATTTTAATAGTTAAGCTCTCACTAATGGCTTCGAACAAAGACAGCCTCTTACAGGCCTCCAAATATGTTAGTGACCTAGAAACTGCTCCCACTAGTGGTCAAAATGTTGTTGGTGCTCCAAAATACAGTATGGTACAGTGTTCTGTGGGATGGACGTACAGTACCATTCAAAAGCTATTATTTTCTGCCATTTTACCCACAATGAAACAAACAAACAACTGGAATATAACTTTTTTTAGTATAGTTGGAACGACTTCCTCCTGGCGCTGCATACATAACTTGTTGGAGAAACTCCCAAGCAGAGGCAGACTCCCGGGGGTATTATATACACATAAAACAGTTGAAAGCAGGGATCTACAGCCTTGAGCAGTGTCACTAGAGGCGTCTCCGTTGAAGATAAGGAAATCCTGGGAACACTGGTGTTTGTCTCAGAGGTGACTCCCACTGAAGATAAGGAATTCCAGGGATCACTGGTGTTTGTCTCAGAGGTGACTCCCGTTGAAGATAAGGAATTCCAGGGAACACTGGTGTTTGTTTCAGAGGTGACTCCCGTTGAAGATAAGGAAATCCTGGGAACACTGGTGTTTGTCTCAGAGGTGACTCCCGTTGAAGATAAGGAAATCCTGGGAACGCTGGTGTTTGTCTCAGAGGTGACTCCCGTTGAAGATAAGGAAATCCTGGGAACGCTGGTGTTTGTCTCAGAGGTGACTCCCGTTGAAGATAAGGAAATCCTGGGAACACTGGTGTTTGTCGCCCAACCGCAGGACAAAGGGCTCTTCCCTCCTCACTGACTGTTCACCATACTATACTATTATCATGGTAATGGTCTCATACGCAACAGAGATGGATGTTGAGAGAGACGTATTCTGCCCTCTCTCCCAGAGTGTCTTGGCTGAGATAACGGCCGCCATGTTGGTTCAGACCTGAAAAAAATCACAATAAAAAGTTGCATCTCTATTAGTAATACGCACGTCAATCTCTCTGCCGGCTCAAAGTAGAGGAGAGGATTGACGTCATCACTGCTTGTATTGATGAGAGGTATTGACATGCTGAATGCACGGAGGTGTCTGTTTAAACTACTGGCGCACAGCTCGGACACCCAAGACATGCCACCAGAGGTCTCTTCACAGTCCACAACAGACTATGGGAGGCGCACAGTACTACATAGAGCCATGACTACATGGAACTCTATTCCACATCAGGTAACTGATGCAGAAGTAAAATTAGATTTAAAAAACAGATAAAAATAGACCTTATGGAACAGCAGGGACTGTGAAGCAACACAAACATAGGCATACACACACATACCCACTATACATACACATACACATGGATTTAGTACTGCATATATGTGGTAGTGGTGGAGTAGGGGCCTGAGGGAACACAGTCTGTGAATGAATTGTAATGTTTTTAAAATTGCATAAACTGCCATAATTTTGCTGGACCCTAGGAAGACTAACTGCTGCCTTGGCAGGAACAAATGGGGATCCATAATAAACCCCAGGAAGAGTAGCTGCTGCCTTGGCAGGCACTAATGGGGATCCATAATAAACCCCAGGAAGAGTAGCTGCTGCCTTGGCAGGAACTAATGGGGATCCATAATAAACCCCAGGAAGAGTAGCTGCTGCCTTGGCAGAAACTAATGAGGATCCATAATAAACCCCAGGAAGAGTAGCTGCTGCCTTGGCAGGAACTAATGGGGATCTATAATAAACCCCAGGAAGAGTACCTGCTGCCTTGGCAGGAACTAATGGGGATCCATAATATACCCCAGGAAGAGTAGCTGCTGCCTTGGCAGGAACTAAATGGGGATCCATAATAAACCCCAGGAAGAGTAGCTGCTGCCTTGGCAGGAACTAATGGGGATCTATAATAAACCCCAGGAAGAGTACCTGCTGCCTTGGCAGGAACTAATGGGGATCCATAATAAACCCCAGGAAGAGTAGCTGCTGCCTTGGCAGGAACTAGTGGGGATCCGTAAAAACTTTTGCCAGTGTCTCTCATTCACATTCACTTGTAAATGTCCAAACTCACCAACATGACATTTGGTAGCTCCTACCTAAACGCAGCAAAAAAATAAACGTCATCTCACTGTCGACTGCATTTATTTTCAGCAAACTTAACATGTGTAAACATTTGTATGAACATAACAAGATTGAACAACTGAGACATAAACTGAATAGGTTCCACAGACATGTGACTAACAGCAATGGAATATAGTGTCCCTGAACAAAGGGAGGGGTTCAAAATCAAAAGTAACAGTCAGTATCTGGTGTGGCCACCAGCTGCATTAAGTACTGCAGTGCATCTCCTCCTCATAGACTACACCAGATATGCCAGTTCTTGCTGTGAGATGTTACCCCACTCTACCACCAAGACACCTGCAAGTTCCCGGACAATTCTGGGGGGAATGGCCCTAGCCCTCACCCTCCGATCCAAAAGTTCCTAGACGTGCTCAATGGGATGGAGATCCGGGCTCTTTACTGGCCATGGCAGAACACTGACATTCCTGTCTTGCAGGAAATCACGCACAGAAAGAGCAATATGGCTGGTGGCATTGTCATGCTGGAGGGTCATGTCAGGATGAGCCTGTAGGAAGGGTACCACATGAGGGAGGAGGATGTCTTCCCTGTAATGCACAGCGTTGAGATTGCCTGCAATGGCAACAAGCTCAGTCCGATGATGCTGTGACACACCGCCCCAAACCATGACGGACCCTCCACCTTCAAATCGCTCCCGCTCCAGAGTACAGGCCTCGGTGTAACGCTCATTCCTTCGATGATAAACGCAAATCCGATTATCACCCCTGGTGAGACACAACCGCGACTCGTCAGTGAAGTGCACTTTTTGCCAGTCATGTCTGGTCCAGCGACCGTGGGTTTGTGTCCATAGGCGACGTTGTTGCCGGTGATGTCTGGTGAGGACCTGCCTAACAACAGGCCTACAAGCCCTCAGTCCAGCCTCTCTCAGCCTATTGCGGACAGTCTGAGCACCGATGGAGGGATTGTGCGTTCCTGGTGTAACTCGGGCAGTTGTTGTTGCCATCCTGTACCTGTCACGCAGGTGCGATGTTCGGATGTACCGATCCTGTGCAGGTGTTGTTACACGTGGTCTACCACTGCGAGGACGATCAGCTGTCTGTCCTGTCTCCCTGTAGCACTGTCTTAGGTGTCTCAGTAGAAAGGCCTCTTTAGTGTCCTACGTTTTCATAACTCTGACCTTAATTTCCTACCGTCTGTAAGCTGCTAGTGTCTTTACAACCGTTCTACAGGTGTATGTTCATAAATTCTTTATGGTTCATTGAACAAGCGAAACAGTGTTTTAACCCTTTACAATGAAGATCTGTGAAGTTTTTTGTATATTTACGAATTATATTTAAAAGACGTGGTCCTGAAAAAGAGACATTTCTTTTTTTGCAAAACTTTATGAGCTGGACTGCCTGACTAGCTAGATAAGGTGAACTCTGATGGTGTTAGCTAGCTACAGTCCACTTAGCTAGCTAGGTAAAGTGTACTCTGATG
Source organism: Salvelinus fontinalis (assembly GCF_029448725.1). Taxonomy (NCBI): domain Eukaryota; kingdom Metazoa; phylum Chordata; class Actinopteri; order Salmoniformes; family Salmonidae; genus Salvelinus; species Salvelinus fontinalis. The sequence continues at coordinate 70,139 of NW_026600657.1, read as the reverse complement.
GTGTTAGCTAGCTACAGTCCACTTAACTAGCTAGGTAAGGTACACTCTGATGGTGTTAGCTAGCTACAGTCCACTTAACTAGCTAGGTAAGGTACACTCTGATGGTGTTAGCTAGCTACAGTCCACTTAACTAGCTAGGTAAGGTACACTCTGATGGTGTTATCTAGCTACAGTCCACTTAGCTAGCTAGGTAAGGTGAACTCTGATGGAGTTAGCTAGCTACAGTCCACTTAGCTAGCTAGGTAAGGTGAACTCTGATGGTGGGAGTAAGCCTAATGTTAGCTAGTGTAACCGGTGTGAAATGGCTAGCTAGTTAGCGGGGTGCCAGTAAATAGCGTTTCAATCGGTGACGTCACTCGCTCTGAGAACTTGAAGTAGTTGTTTACCTTGCTCTGCAAGGGCCGTGACTTTTGTGGAACAATGGGTAATGAGGCTTCGTGGGAGGTAGTTGTTGATGTGTTCAGAGGGTCCTTGGTTCAAGCCCAGGTTGGGGCAAGGAGAGGGACAGAAGCAACACTGTTACACTAGGTTTACCCCAGCAGTTTCATTGTAACAGGCAATCTGGTCTTAATGGCCATGTACTATCTCTACCCGACACATCCAGAAAAGGACTGGCCACCCGTCAGAGCCTGCTTCCTCTCTAGGTTTTTTTGTGTGTGTTCCTGCCTTTCTAGGGAGTTTTTCCTAGCCACCGTGCTTCTACATCTGCATTGCTTGCTGTTTGGTGTTTAAGGCTGGGTTTCTGTTTAGTATTTTGTGCTGATGATGTACAGTGCCTTACGAAAGTATTCACCCCCCTTGGCATTTTTCCAATTTTGTTGCCTTACAAATGGAATTAAAATAGATTTTTGGGGGGTTTGTATCAATTGATTTACACAACATGTCTACCACTTTGAAGATGCAAAATATTGTTTTTTGTGAAACAAACAATAAATAAGGCAAAAATACTGAACTTGAGCCTGCATAACTATTCACCCCCCCAAAGTCAAAACTTTGTAGAGCCACCCTTTGCAGCAATTACAGCTGCAAGTCTCTTGGGGTATGTTTCTATAAGCTTGGCACATCTAGCCACTGGGATTGTTGTCCATTCTTCAAGGATAAACTGCTCCAGCTCCTTCGAGTTGGATGGGTTCCGCTGGTGTACAGCAATCTTTAAGTCATACCACAGATTCTCAATTGGATTGAGGTCATGGCTTAGACTAGGCCATTCCAAGACATTTAAATGTTTCCCCTTAATCCACTGGAGTGTTGCTTTAGCAGTATTCTTAGGGTCATTGTCCTGCTGGAGGGTGAACCTCCATCCCAGTCTCAAATCTCTGGAAGACTGAAACAGGGTTCCCTCAAGAATTTCCCTGTAATTAGCCCCGTCCATCATTCTTTCAATTCTGACCAGTTTCCCAGTCCCTGCCAATGAAAAACATCCCCACAGCATGATGCTGCCACCCCCATGCTTCACTGTGGGGATGGTGTTCTCGAGGTGATGAGAGGTGTTGGGTTTGTGCCAGACATAGCGTTTTCCTTGATGGCCAAAAAGCTCAGTTATAATCTCATCTGACCAGAGTACGTTTTTCCTTATGTTTGGGTAGTCTCCCACATGACTTTTGGCGGACATCAAACATGTTTGCTTATCTTTTTCTTTAAGCAGTGGAGTGTACGGCGTAAAGTGGTCCTCTGGACAGATACTCCAATCTCCGCTGTGGAGCTTTGCAGCTCCTTCAGGGTTATCTTTGGTCTCTTTGTTGCCTCTCTGATTAATGCCCTCCTTGCCTGGTCCGTGAGTTTTGGCGGGCAGCCCTCTCTTGGCACCACTTTTACATTTTTTATTATTTAGAATTTTTTTGAAACAAGTTATTTTTTTCATTTCACAATTTGACTATTTTGTGTGTCTCCAAATCCAAATAAAAATACATTTAAATTGCAGGTTGTAATGCAACAAATCGGAAAAACGCCAATACATTCTAACATCTCTGTTGACGAGTCTACGATGCGTAAACCAATAAACAAGAACTGTGTTTGTGGGAGGACACCACGGAAGAAACCACTGCTGTCGAAAAAAATCATTGCTGCACGTCTGAAGTTCGCAAAACAGCACCTGAATGTTTCACAACGCTGTTGGCAAAATATTCTGTGGACAGATGAAACTAAAGTTGAGTTGTTTGGAAGGAACACACAACAATATGTGGATAAAGAAAAGACACAGCACACCAACATCAAAACCTCATCCCAACTGTAAACTATGGTGAAGGGAGCATCATGGTGTTGGCTGTTTTGAGGCCTCTGGGCCTGAACAGCTTGCTATCATCAATGGAAAAATGAATTCCAAAGTTGATCAAGACATTTTGCAGGATAATGTAAGGCTATCTGTCCACCAATTGAAGCTCAACAGAAGTTGGGTGAGGCAACAGGACAACGACCCAAAACACAGAAGTAAATCAACGACAGAATGGCTTCAGCCTTCTGGAGTGGCCCAGTCAGAGTCCTGACCTCAACCCGATTGAGATGCTGTACCATGACCTCAAGAGAGCAGGTCACACCAGACAACCCAAGAATATTGCTGAACTGAAACAGTTTTGTAAAGAGGAATGGTACAAAATTCCTTCTGACCGTTGTGCAGGTCTGATCCGCAACTACAGAAAACATTTGGTTGAGGTTATTGCTGCCAAAGGAGGGTCAACCAGCTATTAAATCCAAGGGTTCACATACTTTTTCCCACCCTGCACTGTGAATGTTGACACGGTGTGTTCAATAAAGACATGAAAACTGTATAATTGTTTGTGTGTTATTAGTTTAAACAGACTGGGTTTGTCCATTGTTGTGACTTAGATGAAGATCGGATCAAATTTCATGACCAATTTATGCAGAAATCCAGGTAATTCCAAAGGGTTCACATACTTTCTCTTGCCACTGTATGTGTTCCTTGTAGCAGCTAACTGACCCGAGTTGTTGATGCCTCCACACGGAAAAGCAGGAAATCTGGAGATTAGTTGTTTTCTGGCAGCGGCCCAGCTTTGCCAGAGCAACCAATGTGAAGATTAGACACAATAGTGGAATTTACGGTTCACCTTCAAAATAAAAAGTCCCGTATTGAAGCTGATGCAAACGGATAGAAATAGTGTAATCATGTCATATTTGGACTAGATAATGCTTAACAAGTTTATAATATTGTTATATAAATTCAACAGAAGACAATTATTAGTTAATTTGACAAAAACAATTCAAATCAGTGTAAATCACACTGTGGATGTGACTTCAGAATTGAATTGGGGCACACAGTATGCGTTGTACATCCTCGCCTGTGGATCTTGGGTCCATGAAATGTTCACAACTGTGAAGAGTTTACACAAATATCTTCAAATAGGTGGTGCAAAAAAAAGGCAAAAGCAAGCAACACGCAGTGACATCGATCCACCACTGGTGTGTTAGATACCTCCCACAGACATTTGATTGACACCCCCTCATTATCATATTGGAGGAAGTAATACAGTAATATTTACATTAATGAAGTGAATTAAAGTTTTAAAAAATGAGATAGGTAAATAATTAATTACATACAGATACATAGAGAAAAGGGAAGTCAGTATTTTTGTAATTCCTTGCTTATTTATTTAATTAGGTGTGGATGCATTTATCTATTATTATGGCAGGTTTGGTCCTCCATACAGGAGCATCCATTTAAAATGTCAGAAGCAAACATTTGCCATTTCTTTCAGGAGCCTACTCAACTTAAACCCAACTTCTTGTGTTATTTCTAAAACATCCCAAACAAGCAGAAAATAACCAATCAAAAATGACCCAGTAGCTGTAAACAATCTATTGGGTTGTGAAAATACCGGTTTGTTGTTGTGTAGACCCTCCCACAGTTCAGAACTTTACCGGATTATAACAGCCTGCCGATTAGGTCACGCAGATGGTATTAAAACACGTCAGCCAGAGGTTCAATAGTAGGTAACAGTAGTTCCTTCGGCTCATTATTTTCACCCACGATACTATCTTTTAGGACGAGACTGGTTATATGCGTGCAGGGAGTCATCCGTTTTTACCGGACACCGCCGGACACACTCTACACACAGTCACGGGTAGGCACGACCGTGTGTGTTCATTTTGTTTTCATTTTTTTTTGTTGCAACTCAACTTTATAGAATTGTTGATATTCGGATTTGGGAGAATGCAGAGAAGTTGATGCACTCTATTCGACCTGCTACTCTGCTGTTAAAGTAACTCTTTTCACAAGTCAGGGACCAGGAGAAACATATAGGAGAGACATGGTAGGGCCGTATGGAGTGTTATAGGGGTATTATAGGGGTGTTATAGGGGTAGTATAGGGGTAGTATAGGGGTGTTATAGGGGTATTATAGGGGTATTATAGGGGTATTATAGGGGTGTTATAGTGGTGTTATAGGGGTGTTATAGGGGTGTTATAGGGGTATTATAGGGGTATTATAGGGGTGTTATAGGGGTATTATAGGGGTGTTATAGGGGTGTTATAGGGGTGTTATAGGGGTGTTATATGGGTAGTATAGGGGTGTTATAGGGGTATTATAGGGGTTTTATAGGGGTATTATAGGGGTGTTATAGTGGTATTATAGGGGTAGTATAGGGGTATTATAGGGGTATTATAGGGGTGTTATTATAGGGGTGTTATAGGGGTGTTATAGGGGTATTATAGGGGTGTTATAGGGGTATTATAGGGGTGTTATAGGGGTATTATAGGGGTGTTATAGGGGTGTTATTATAGGGGTGTTATTATAGGGGTGTTATAGGGGTGTTATAGGGGTGTTATAGGGGTGTTAGTGGTATTATAGGGGTGTTATAGGGGTATTATAGGGGTGTTATAGGGGTGTTATTATAGGGGTGTTATAGGGGTGTTATAGGGGTGTTATAGGGGTGTTAGTGGTATTATAGGGGTGTTATGGGGGTATTATAGGGGTGTTATAGGGGTATTATAGGGGTGTTATGGGGTGTTATAGGGGTAGTATAGGGGTATTATAGGGGTATTATAGGGGTGTTATAGGGGTGTTATAGGGGTATAATAGGGGTGTTATAGGGGTGTTATAGGGGTATTATAGGGGTGTTATAGGGGTGTTATAGGGGTATTATAGGGGTATTATAGGGGTATTATAGGGGTGTTATAGGCGTATTATAGGGGTGTTATAGGGGTGTTATAGGGGTGTTATTGTAGGGGTTTTATAGGGGTATTATAGGGGTGTTATAGGGGTATTATAGGGGTGTTATAGGGGTGTTATAGGGGTGTTATTGTAGGGGTTTTATAGGGGTATTATAGGGGTGTTATAGGGGTATTATAGGGGTGTTATAGGGGTATTATAGGGGTATTATAGGGGTATTATAGGGGTGTTATAGTGGTATTATAGGGGTAGTATAGGGGTATTATAGGGGTGTTATAGGCGTATTATAGGGGTGTTATAGGGGTATTATAGGGGTGTTATAGGGGTGTTATAGGGGTATTATAGGGGTGTTATAGGGGTATTATAGGGGTGTTATAGGGGTATTATAGGGGTGTTATAGGGGTGTTATTATAGGGGTGTTATAGGGGTGTTATAGGGGTGTTATAGGGGTGTTAGTGGTATTATAGGGGTGTTATAGGGGTATTATAGGGGTGTTATAGGGGTGTTATAGGGGTATTATAGGGGTGTTATAGGGGTGGTATTATAGGGGTGTTATTATAGGGGTGTTATTATAGGGGTGTTATTATAGGGGTGTTATTATAGGGGTGTTATTATAGGGGTGTTATAGGGGTGTTATAGGGGTGTTATTATAGGGGTGTTATTATAGGGGTGTTATTATAGGGGTGTTATAGGGGTGTTATAGGGGTGTTATAGGGGTGTTAGTGGTATTATAGGGGTATTATAGGGGTGTTATAGGGGTATTATAGGGGTGTTATTATAGGGGTATTTTAGGGGTGTTATAGGGGTAGTATAGGGGTATTATAGGGGTATTATAGGGGTGTTATTATAGGGGTGTTATAGGGGTATTATAGGGGTGTTATAGGGGTATTATAGGGGTGTTATAGGGGTGTTATAGGGGTATTATAGGGGTGTTATAGGGGTGTTATAGGGGTATTATAGGGGTGTTATAGGGGTGTTATAGGGGTATTATAGGGGTGGTATAGGGGTATTATAGGGGTGTTATAGGCGTATTATAGGGGTGTTATAGGGGTGTTATAGGGGTATTATAGTGGTATTATAGGGGTGTTATAGGGGTATTATAGTGGTATTATAGGGGTGTTATAGGGGTAGTATAGGGGTATTATAGGGGTATTATAGGGGTGTTATTATAGGGGTGTTATAGGGGCATTATAGGGGTGTTATAGGGGTATTATAGGGGTGTTATAGGGGTGTTATAGGGGTATTATAGGGGTGTTATAGGGGTGTTATAGGGGTATTATAGGGGTGTTATAGGGGTGTTATAGGGGTATTATAGGGGTAGTATTGGTGGTATTATAGGGGTGTTATAGGCGTATTATAGGGGTGTTATAGGGGTGTTATAGGGGTATTATAGGGGTGTTATAGGGGTGTTATAGGGGTGTTATTGTAGGGGTTTTATAGGGGTGTTATAGGGGTATTATAGGGGTGTTATAGGGGTGTTATAGGGGTGTTATAGGGGTGTTATAGGGGTGTTATTGTAGGGGTTTTATAGGGGTATTATAGGGGTGTTATAGGGGTATTATAGGGGTGTTATAGGGGTGTTATAGGGGTATTATAGGGGTGTTATAGGGGTGTTATAGGGGTAGTATAGGGGTAGTATAGGGGTGTTATAGGGGTGTTATAGTGGTATGATAGGGGAGTTATAGGGGTATTATAGGGGTGTTATAGTGGTGTTATAGGGGTATTATAGGGGTATTATAGGGGTTTTATATGGGTGTTATAGGGGTATTATAGGGGTATTATAGGGGTGTTATAGGGTATTATAGGGGTGTTATAGGGGTATTATAGGGGTGTTATAGGGGTATTATAGGGGTGTTATAGGGGTGTTATAGGGGTATTATAGGGGTATTATAGGGGTATTATAGGGGTATTATAGGGGTATTATAGGGGTTTTATAGGGGTGTTATAGGGGTATTATAGGGGTGTTATAGGGGTATTATAGGGGTGTCAAATCTTGTCATTCTGACCTGTATCATCACAAGTCTTATCGTTCTGACCTGTATCATCACAAGTCTTATCGTTCTGACCTGTATCAACTCAAGTCTTATCATTCTGACTTGTATTAACCTGTCTGGGAACCCCTCGCCAACAGCCAATGAAATTGCAGGGCGCCAAATTAAATCCACAGAAATCTCATAAATCCAATTTCTCAAACATACAAGTATTAGGCACCATTTTAAAGATACAATTCTCGTTAATCCAGCCACAGTGTCTGATTTCAAAAGGCTTTTGTTAGGTCATCGCAAAATCACAGCAAAACACAGCCATTTTTCCAGCCAAATAGAGTTGTCACAAAAGGCAGAAATATAGATGAAATTAACTAACCTTTGATGATCTTCATCAGATGACACTCATAGGACTTCATGTTACACAATACATGTATGTTTTGTTCGATAAAGTGAATATTTACGACCTCTAGGGCCCCGAGCTCTAGGCCCCCGACCTCTAGGCCCCCGACCTCCAGGCCCCCGACCTCCAGGCCCCCGACCTCTAGGCCCCCGACCTCTAGGCCCCCGACCTTCAGGCCCCCGACCTCTAGGCCCCCGACCTCTAGGGCCCCGACCTCCAGGCCCCCGACCTCCAGGCCCCCGACCTCCAGGGCCCCGATCTCCAGGCCCCCGACCTCTAGGCCCCCGACCTCCAGGCCCCCGACCTCCAGGCCCCCGACCTCCAGGCCCCCGATCTCCAGGCCCCCGAATAAAAGGCAGTAAATAGAACTGGAGCTGGCCAATTGTCCAGAAATGAAGAAGAAAAAAAATCCCATTGTAAAATAATGCTTTTTAACATATTCATTGATGGAAATAACAGTCGATCGAAATACATTTGACCAGTCATGATTATCGGTTTATAGGTTCGTTTGCATAATTTAGTGGAATTATTAAATTGCCGTGTGTGTATTTTCGTTAGTGTTTATGTTTATCACACCATACAGCATACAGATACAGAGCCTATGAGCAGAAAACTGTCAAACAGCTCATTTGCTGCTGGAGTGAAACTTGATTTTATACGGCCAATCAATGTCTAACAATTCTAAATGCAATTGCGTGTTAACAGTTTTGATGGCCACGATTAAAAAGAGCTACTATTTTTATTTTTCAACTGATAATTGAAGCACGCTTCCCATTCACCATTCAAGTGTACATAGGCAACGTTAGGCAGGCTTCAGCTCGTCACACCACTTTGCAATGACCTGGAGGCAGAATGCATTTAGAAAATATAGACTTCATTGTTTGAAACCTGAACGTTTTACTTCATATTATGAGGCATGTCTTACCTTGCTTCAAAGTAAAATCCAATCATAGAAACGTGCAGGCAATTATTTCATAAGACTTCCATATGCCATTGAAACCAATATATTATTTAATATAGACTTCTATATACCATTGAAACAGTAGTCTGTTATTTAATATAGACTTCTATATACCATTGAAACAGTAGTCTATTATTTAATATAGACTTCTATATACCATTGAAACAGTAGTCTATTATTTAATATAGACTTCTATATACCATTGAAACAGTAGTCTATTATTTAATATAGACTTCTATATACCATTGAAACCAGTATTATTTAATATAGACTTCTATATACCATTGAAACCAGTATTATTTAATATAGACTTCTATATGCCATTGACACCAGTATTATTTAATATAGACTTCTATATACCATTGAAACCAGTATTATTTAATATAGACTTCTATATACCAATAAAACCAGTAGTATTTAATATAGACTTCAATATACCATTGAAACAGTAGTCTATTATTTAATAAAGACTTCTATATACCATTGAAACAACCCATATTACCAACTCATATTAACAACCCATATTACCAACCCACATTAACAACCCATATTAACAACCCATATTAATAACCCATATTAACAACCCATATTAACAACCCATATTAACAACCCATATTAACAACCCATATTAACAGCCCATATTAACCAATCATTAACAACCCATATTAACAACCCATATTAACCAATCATTAACAACCCATATTAACAACCCATATTAACAACCCATATTAACAACCCATATTAACAACCCATATTAACAACCCATATTAACAACCCATATTAACAACCCATATTAACCAATCATTAACAACCCATATTAACAACCCACATTACCAACCCATATTACCAACCCATATTACCAACCCATATTACCAACCCATATTACCAACCCATATTACCAACCCATATTACCAACCCATATTACCAACCCATATTACCAACCCATATTAACAACCCATATTACCAACCCATATTAACAACCTATATTATCAACCCATATTAACAACCCAAATTAACAACCCATATTAACAACCCATATTACCAACCCATATTACCAACCCATATTACCAACCCATATTACCAACCCATATTAACAACCCATATTACCAACCCATATTAACAACCCATATTACCAACCCATATTAACAACCCACATTAACAACCCATATTAACAACCCATCCTAGTTGTTGCATCTTTAGATCTCCCCACTTTAGTTTAGTCTCTGTCACATGAAACTGCTTGCATGGATGTTTGTTCCACTAATTCCATCGTGGAACAAACTTTCACCCGTAGCTTCCTGCCGTGTGTCCATTGCTGAGCTTATAATGGGAATAAATCATATTTCATCAATATTTTAAGATAAACACTCTGATCTGTTTCATCATGGTCATTGCTTTAGATTACATGTCTTTATGTAGTCTAGTTCTACTGGTTGTATGAATTTGGAATCCAAAGTCCCACAACTCTCCCATGAGTAAAGATAAATAAATAGGCTATTTATTTCTCGCACAGAACGATAAGCTGACCAATAGAATAGGTAGACTGTTCTACTATGGGGGATATTAGATTGACATGGTGATGTTGCTGTTCCCGTCTTGTTGGCTGAGGGAGAGAAAAGGTGACAGTTACTCTGACATACAGTAAGTGAGCGTTGGAATTCGGTAAGAAGCACGTATTTAACGGATATTGTGTGTGTAATATCTCTGGTGTAATACTATCTCTGGTGTGTGTGTAATATCTCTGGTCTGTGCGTAATATCTCTGGCTGTGTGTAATATCTCTGGTCTGTGTATAATATCTCTGGTGTGTGTAATATCTCTGGTGTGTGTAATATCTCTGGTGTGTGTAATATCTCTGGTCTGTGTATAATATCTCTGGTGTGTGTAATATCTGTCGTGTGTGTAATATCTCTGGTGTGTGTAATATCTCTGGTGTGTGTAATATCTCTGGTGTGTGTATTATCTCTGGTGTGTGTAATATATCTGGCTGTGTATAATATCTCTGGTGTGATAATATCTCTGGCTGTGTATAATATCTCTGCTGTGTGTATTATCTCTGGTGTGTATAATATCTCTGGTGTATATAATATCTCTGGTGTGTGTAATATCTCTGGTGTGTGTATAATATCTCTGGTGTGTGTAATATCTCTGGTTTGTGTAATATCTCTGCTGTGTGTATTATGTCTGGTGTGTATAATATCTCTGGTGTGTATAATATCTCTGGTGTGTGTAATATCTCTGGTGTGTGTAATATCTCTGGTGTGTGTAATATCTCTGCTGTGTATGTATTATCTCTGGTGTGTATAATATCTCTGGTGTGTATAATATCTCTGGTGTGTGTAATATCTCTGGTGTGTGTATAATATCTCTGGTCTGTGTGTAATATCTCTGGTGTGTGTAATATATCTGGCTGTGTATAATATCTCTGGTGTGATAATATCTCTGGCTGTGTGTATTATCTCTGGTGTGTATAATATCTCTGGTGTATATAATATCTCTGGTGTGTGTAATATCTCTGGTGTGTGTATAATATCTCTGGTGTGTGTAATATCTCTGGTGTGTGTAATATCTCTGCTGTGTGTATTATCTCTGGTGTGTATAATATCTCTGGTGTGTATATTATCTCTGGTGTGTGTAATATCTCTGGTGTGTGTAATATCTCTGGTGTGTGTAATATCTCTGCTGTGTGTATTATCTCTGGTGTGTATAATATCTCTGGTGTGTATAATATCTCTGGTGTGTGTAATATCTCTGGTGTGTGTATAATATCTCTGGTGTGTGTAATATCTCTGGTGTGTGTAATATCTCTGGTGTATATAATATCTATGGTGTGTGTGTAATATCTCTGGTGTATATAAGATCTCAGGTGTATATAATATCTATGGTGTGTGTGTAATATCTCTGGTGTATATAATATCTCTGGTGTGTGTGTGTTTACAGGTGAGAAAATGAGTACGATAAAGTACAGAGCAGGAAGAGGAGGAGGAGAAGGAGACGGAACTGCCAAACTCAGGTTATATACCGCTACTGTGATTATATACCTCTACTGATATTATATACCTCTACGGTGATTATATACCTCTACTGTTATTATACACCTCTACTGTGATTATATACCTCTACTGTGATTATATACCTCTACTGTTATTATATACCTCTACGGTGATTATATACCTCTACTGTTATTATACACCTCTACTGTGATTATATACCTCTACTGTGATTATATACCTCTACTGTTATTATATACCTCTACATTGATTATATACCTCTACTGTTATTATATACCTCTACAGTGATTATATACCTCTACTGTGATTATACACCTCTACTGTGATTATATACCTCTACGGTGATTATATACCTCTACTGTGATTATACACCTCTACTGTGATTATACACCTCTACTGTGATTATGTACCTCTACTGTGATTATATACCTCTACTGTGATTATATACCTCTACTGTGAATATATACCTCTACTGTGATTATATACCTCTACTGTGATTATATACCTCTACTGTGATTATATACCTCTACTGTGATTATATACCTCTACTGTGATTATATACCTCTACTGTGATTATATACCTCTACTGTGATTATATCCCTCTACTGTGATTATATACCTCTACTGTGAATATATACCTCTACTGTGATTATATACCTCTACTGTGATTATACACCTCTACTGTGATTATATACCTCTTCTGTGATTATACACCTCTACTGTTATTATACACCTCTACTGTGATTATATACCTCTACTGTGATTATACACCTCTACTGTGATTATATACCTCTACTGTGATTATATACCTCTACTGTGATTATATACCTCTACTGTGATTATATACCTCTACTGTGAATATATACCTCTACTGTGATTATATACCTCTACTGTGATTATACACCTCAACTGTGATTATATACCTCTTCTGTGATTATACACCTCTACTGTTATTATACACATCTACTGTGATTATATACCTCCACTGTGATTATATACCTCTACTGTTATTATACACCTCTACTGTGATTATATACCTCTACTGTGATTATATACCTCTACTGTGATTATATACCTCTACTGTGATTATACAACTCTACTGTGATTATACACCTCTACTGTGATTATATACCTCTACTGTGATTATACACCTCTACTGTGATTATACACCTCTACTGTGATTATATACCTCTACTGTGATTATACACCTCTACTGTGATTATACACCTCTACTGTGATTATATACCTCTACTCTGATTATATACCTCTACTGTGATTATACACCTCTACTGTGATTATATACCTCTACTGTGATTATATACCTCTACTGTGATTATATACAATTTATCTAAAAAACTCGATGATCTGTACTAATGATGACTGAATATAGTGGTGGGGTGTAGGGACACGGAGTGATCTGTACTAATGATGACTGAATATAGTGGTGTAGGGACACGGAGTGATCTGTACTAATGATGACTGAATATAGTGGTGTAGGGACACGGAGTGATCTGTACTAATGATGACTGAATATAGTGGTGTAGGGACACGGAGTGATCTGTACTAATGATGACTGAATATAGTGGTGTAGGGACACGGAGTGATCTGTACTACTGATGACTGAATATAGTGGTGTAGGGACACGGAGTGATCTGTACTAATGATGACTGAATATAGTGGTGGGGTGTAGGGACACGGAGTGATCTGTACTAATGATGACTGAATATAGTGGTGGGGTGTAGAGACACGGAGTGATCTGTACTAATGATGACTGAATATAGTGGTGTAGGGACACGGAGTGATCTGTACTAATGATGACTGAATATAGTGGTGTGGTGTAGGGACACGGAGTGATCTGTACTAATGATGACTGAATATAGTGGTGGGGTGTAGGGACATGGAGTGATCTGTACTAATGATGACTGAATATAGTGGTGGGGTGTAGGGACACGGAGTGATCTGTACTAATGATGACTGAATATAGTGGTGGGGTGTAGGGACACGGAGTGATCTGTAATAATGATGACTGAATATAGTGGTGGGGTGTAGGGACACGGAGTGATCTGTACTAATGATGACTGAATATAGTGGTGGGGTGTAGGGACACGGAGTGATCTGTAATAATGATGACTGAATATAGTGGTGTAGGGACACGGAGTGATCTGTACTAATGATGACTGAATATAGTGGTGGGGTGTAGGGACACGGAGTGATCTGTACTAATGATGACTGAATATAGTGGTGTAGGGACACGGAGTGATCTGTACTAATGATGACTGAATATAGTGGTGGGGTGTAGGGACACGGAGTGCTCTGTAATAATGATGACTGAATATAGTGGTGTAGGGACACGGAGTGATCTGTAATAATGATGACTGAATATAGTGGTGTAGGGACACGGAGTGATCTGTACTAATGATGACTGAATATAGTGGTGTAGGGACACGGAGTGATCTGTAATAATGATGACTGAATATAGTGGTGTAGGGACACGGAGTGATCTGTACTAATGATGACTGAATATAGTGGTGGGGTGTAGGGACACGGAGTGATCTGTACTAATGATGACTGAATATAGTGGTGTAGGGACACGGAGTGATCTGTACTAATGATGACTGAATATAGTGGTGTAGGGACACGGAGTGATCTGTAATAATGATGACTGAATATAGTGGTGTAGGGACACGGAGTGATCTGTACTAATGATGACTGAATATAGTGGTGTAGGGACACGGAGTGATCTGTACTAATGATGACTGAATATAGTGGTGTAGGGACACGGAGTGATCTGTACTAATGATGACTGAATATAGTGGTGGGGTGTAGGGACACGGAGTGATCTGTAATAATGATGACTGAATATAGTGGTGTAGGGACACTGAGTGATCTGTACTAATGATGACTGAATATAGTGGTGGGGTGTAGAGACACGGAGTGATCTGTACTGATGATGACTGAATATAGTGGTGTAGGGACACGGAGTGATCTGTAATAATGATGACTGAATATAGTGGTGTGGTGTAGAGACACGGGATTGATCTGTACTAATGATGACTGAATATAGTGGTGTAGGGACACGGAGTGATCTGTACTAATGATGACTGAATATAGTGGTGTAGGGACACGGAGTGATCTGTACTAATGATGACTGAATATAGTGGTGTAGGGACACGGAGTGATCTGTACTAATGATGACTGAATATAGTGGTGTAGGGACACGGAGTGATCTGTACTAATGATGACTGAATATAGTGGTGTAGGGACACGGAGTGATCTGTAATAATGATGACTGAATATAGTGGTGGGGTGTAGGGACACGGAGTGATCTGTACTGATGATGACTGAATATAGTGGTGTAGGGACACGGAGTGATCTGTACTAATGATGACTGAATATAGTGGTGGGGTGTAGGGACACGGAGTGATCTGTACTAATGATGACTGAATATAGTGGTGGGGTGTAGGGACACAGAGTGATCTGTACTAATGATGACTGAATATAGTGGTGGGGTGTAGGGACACGGAGTGATCTGTACTAATGATGACTGAATATAGTGGTGTAGAGACACGGAGTGATCTGTACTAATGATGACTGAATATAGTGGTGTAGGGACACGGAGTGATCTGTACTAATGATGACTGAATATAGTGGTGTAGGGACACGGAGTGATCTGTACTGATGATGACTGAATATAGTGGTGTAGGGACACGGAGTGATCTGTACTAATGATGACTGAATATAGTGGTGGGGTGTAGGGACACGGAGTGATCTGTACTAATGATGACTGAATATAGTGGTGTAGAGACACGGAGTGATCTGTACTAATGATGACTGAATATAGTGGTGTAGGGACACGGAGTGATCTGTACTAATGATGACTGAATATAGTGGTGTAGGGACACGGAGTGATCTGTAATAATGATGACTGAATATAGTGGTGGGGTGTAGGGACACGGAGTGATCTGTACTAATGATGACTGAATATAGTGGTGTAGGGACACAGAGTGATCTGTACTAATGATGACTGAATATAGTGGTGTAGGGACACGGAGTGATCTGTACTAATGATGACTGAATATAGTGGTGTAGGGACACGGAGTGATCTGTAATAATGATGACTGAATATAGTGGTGTAGGGACACGGAGTGATCTGTACTAATGATGACTGAATATAGTGGTGGGGTGTAGGGACACGGAGTGATCTGTACTAATGATGACTGAATATAGTGGTGTAGGGACACGGAGTGATCTGTACTGATGATGACTGAATATAGTGGTGTAGGGACACGGAGTGATCTGTAATAATGATGACTGAATATAGGGGTGTAGGGACACGGAGTGATCTGTACTAATGATGACTGAATATAGTGGTGTAGGGACACGGAGTGATCTGTACTAATGATGATTGAATATAGTGGTGTAGCAACACGGAGTGATCTGTACTAATGATGACTGAATATAGTGGTGTAGGGACACTGAGTGATCTGTACTAATGATGACTGAATATAGTGGTGGGGTGTAGGGACACGGAGTGATCTGTACTAATGATGACTGAATATAGTGGTGTAGGGACACGGAGTGATCTGTACTAATGATGACTGAATATAGTGGTGTAGGGACACGGAGTGATCTGTACTAATGATGACTGAATATAGTGGTGGGGTGTAGGGACACGGAGTGATCTGTACTAATGATGACTGAATATAGTGGTGGGGTGTAGGGACACGGAGTGATCTGTACTAATGATGACTGAATATAGTGGTGGGGTGTAGGGACACGGAGTGATCTGTAATAATGATGACTGAATATAGTGGTGTAGGGACACGGAGTGATCTGTACTAATGATGACTGAATATAGTGGTGTAGGGACACGGAGTGATCTGTACTAATGATGACTGAATATAGTGGTGTAGGGACACGGAGTGATCTGTACTAATGATGACTGAATATAGTGGTGTAGGGACACGGAGTGATCTGTACTAATGATGACTGAATATAGTGGTGTAGGGACACGGAGTGATCTGTACTAATGATGACTGAATATAGTGGTGTAGGGACACAGAGTGATCTGTACTAATGATGACTGAATATAGTGGTGGGGTGTAGGGACACGGAGTGATCTGTACTAATGATGACTGAATATAGTGGTGGGGTGTAGGGACACGGAGTGATCTGTACTAATGATGACTGAATATAGTGGTGTAGGGACACGGAGAGATCTGTACTAATGATGACTGAATATAGTGGTGTAGGGACACGGAGTGATCTGTACTAATGATGACTGAATATAGTGGTGTAGGGACACGGAGTGATCTGTACTAATGATGACTGAATATAGTGGTGTAGGGACACGGAGTGATCTGTACTAATGATGACTGAATATAGTGGTGGGGTGTAGGGACACGGAGTGATCTGTACTAATGATGACTGAATATAGTGGTGTAGGGACACGGAGTGATCTGTACTAATGATGACTGAATATAGTGGTGTAGGGACACGGAGTGATCTGTACTAATGATGACTGAATATAGTGGTGTGGTGTAGGGACACGGAGTGATCTGTACTAATGATGACTGAATATAGTGGTGTAGGGACACTGAGTGATCTGTACTAATGATGACTGAATATAGTGGTGTAGGGACACGGAGTGATCTGTACTAATGATGACTGAATATAGTGGTGTAGGGACACGGAGTGATCTGTACTAATGATGACTGAATATAGTGGTGGGGTGTAGGGACACGGAGTGATCTGTACTAATGATGACTGAATATAGTGGTGTAGGGACACGGAGTGATCTGTACTAATGATGACTGAATATAGTGGTGTAGGGACACGGAGTGATCTGTACTAATGATGACTGAATATAGTGGTGTAGGGACACGGAGTGATCTGTACTAATGATGACTGAATATAGTGGTGTAGGGACACGGAGTGATCTGTAATAATGATGACTGAATATAGTGGTGGGGTGTAGGGACACGGAGTGATCTGTACTAATGATGACTGAATATAGTGGTGTAGGGACACGGAGTGATCTGTACTAATGATGACTGAATATAGTGGTGGGGTGTAGGGACACGGAGTGATCTGTACTAATGATGACTGAATATAGTGGTGTAGGGACACGGAGTGATCTGTACTAATGATGACTGAATATAGTGGTGTAGGGACACGGAGTGATCTGTACTAATGATGACTGAATATAGTGGTGTAGGGACACGGAGTGATCTGTACTAATGATGACTGAATATAGTGGTGGGGTGTAGGGACACGGAGTGATCTGTACTAATGATGACTGAATATAGTGGTGGGGTGTAGTGATCTGTACTAATGATGACTGAATATAGTGGTGTAGGGACACGGAGTGATCTGTACTAATGATGACTGAATATAGTGGTGTAGGGACACGGAGTGATCTGTACTAATGATGACTGAATATAGTGGTGTAGGGACACGGAGTGATCTGTACTAATGATGACTGAATATAGTGGTGTAGGGACACGGAGTGATCTGTACTAATGATGACTGAATATAGTGGTGTAGGGACACGGAGTGATCTGTACTAATGATGACTGAATATAGTGGTGTAGGGACACGGAGTGATCTGTACTAATGATGACTGAATATAGTGGTGTAGGGACACGGAGTGATCTGTAATAATGATGACTGAATATAGTGGTGTAGGGACACGGAGTGATCTGTACTAATGATGACTGAATATAGTGGTGGGGTGTAGGGACACGGAGTGATCTGTAATAATGATGACTGAATATAGTGGTGTAGGGACACGGAGTGATCTGTACTAATGATGACTGAATACAGTGGTGTAGAGACACGGAGTGATCTGTAATAATGATGACTGAATATAGTGGTGTAGGGACACGGAGTGATCTGTACTAATGATGACTGAATATAGTGGTGTAGGGACACGGAGTGATCTGTACTAATGATGACTGAATATAGTGGTGTAGAGACACGGAGTGATCTGTACTAATGATGACTGAATATAGTGGTGTAGGGACACGGAGTGATCTGTACTAATGATGACTGAATATAGTGGTGTAGGGACACGGAGTGATCTGTACTGATGATGACTGAATATAGTGGTGTAGGGACACGGAGTGATCTGTAATAATGATGACTGAATATAGTGGTGTAGGGACACGGAGTGATCTGTACTAATGATGACTGAATATAGTGGTGTAGGGACACGGAGTGATCTGTACTAATGATGACTGAATATAGTGGTGGGGTGTAGGGACACGGAGTGATCTGTACTAATGATGACTGAATATAGTGGTGTAGGGACACGGAGTGATCTGTACTAATGATGACTGAATATAGTGGTGTAGGGACACGGAGTGATCTGTAATAATGATGACTGAATATAGTGGTGTAGGGACACGGAGTGATCTGTACTGATGATGACTGAATATAGTGGTGTAGGGACACGGAGTGATCTGTACTAATGATGACTGAATATAGTGGTGTAGGGACACGGAGTGATCTGTACTGATGATGACTGAATATAGTGGTGTAGGGACACGGAGTGATCTGTAATAATGATGACTGAATATAGTGGTGTAGGGACACGGAGTGATCTGTACTAATGATGACTGAATATAGTGGTGTAGGGACACGGAGTGATCTGTACTAATGATGACTGAATATAGTGGTGTAGGGACACGGAGTGATCTGTACTAATGATGACTGAATATAGTGGTGTAGGGACACGGAGTGATCTGTACTAATGATGACTGAATATAGTGGTGTAGGGACACGGAGTGATCTGTACTAATGATGACTGAATATAGTGGTGTAGGGACACGGAGTGATCTGTACTAATGATGACTGAATATAGTGGTGTAGGGACACGGAGTGATCTGTACTAATGATGACTGAATATAGTGGTGTAGGGACACGGAGTGATCTGTACTAATGATGACTGAATATAGTGGTGGGTGTAGGGACACGGAGTGATCTGTACTAATGATGACTGAATATAGTGGTGGGTGTAGGGACACGGAGTGATCTGTACTAATGATGACTGAATATAGTGGTGTAGGGACACGGAGTGATCTGTACTAATGATGACTGAATATAGTGGTGTAGGGACACGGAGTGATCTGTACTAATGATGACTGAATATAGTGGTGTAGGGACACGGAGTGATCTGTACTAATGATGACTGAATATAGTGGTGTAGGGACACGGAGTGATCTGTACTAATGATGACTGAATATAGTGGTGTAGGGACACGGAGTGATCTGTACTAATGATGACTGAATATAGTGGTGGGGTGTAGGGACACGGAGTGATCTGTACTAATGATGACTGAATATAGTGGTGTAGGGACACGGAGTGATCTGTACTAATGATGACTGAATATAGTGGTGTAGGGACACGGAGTGATCTGTACTAATGATGACTGAATATAGTGGTGGGTGTAGGGACACGGAGTGATCTGTACTAATGATGACTGAATATAGTGGTGTAGGGACACGGAGTGATCTGTACTAATGATGACTGAATATAGTGGTGTAGGGACACGGAGTGATCTGTACTAATGATGACTGAATATAGTGGTGTAGGGACACGGAGTGATCTGTACTAATGATGACTGAATATAGTGGTGGGGTGTAGGGACACGGAGTGATCTGTACTAATGATGACTGAATATAGTGGTGTAGGGACACGGAGTGATCTGTACTAATGATGACTGAATATAGTGGTGTAGGGACACGGAGTGATCTGTACTAATGATGACTGAATATAGTGGTGTAGGGACACGGAGTGATCTGTACTAATGATGACTGAATATAGTGGTGTAGGGACACGGAGTGATCTGTAATAATGATGACTGAATATAGTGGTGGGGTGTAGGGACACGGAGTGATCTGTACTAATGATGACTGAATATAGTGGTGTAGGGACACGGAGTGATCTGTACTAATGATGACTGAATATAGTGGTGGGGTGTAGGGACACGGAGTGATCTGTACTAATGATGACTGAATATAGTGGTGTAGGGACACGGAGTGATCTGTACTAATGATGACTGAATATAGTGGTGTAGGGACACGGAGTGATCTGTACTAATGATGACTGAATATAGTGGTGTAGGGACACGGAGTGATCTGTACTAATGATGACTGAATATAGTGGTGGGGTGTAGGGACACGGAGTGATCTGTACTAATGATGACTGAATATAGTGGTGGGGTGTAGTGATCTGTACTAATGATGACTGAATATAGTGGTGTAGGGACACGGAGTGATCTGTACTAATGATGACTGAATATAGTGGTGTAGGGACACGGAGTGATCTGTACTAATGATGACTGAATATAGTGGTGTAGGGACACGGAGTGATCTGTACTAATGATGACTGAATATAGTGGTGTAGGGACACGGAGTGATCTGTAATAATGATGACTGAATATAGTGGTGTAGGGACACGGAGTGATCTGTACTAATGATGACTGAATATAGTGGTGGGGTGTAGGGACACGGAGTGATCTGTACTAATGATGACTGAATATAGTGGTGTAGGGACACGGAGTGATCTGTACTAATGATGACTGAATATAGTGGTGTAGGGACACGGAGTGATCTGTACTAATGATGACTGAATATAGTGGTGTAGGGACACGGAGTGATCTGTACTAATGATGACTGAATATAGTGGTGTAGGGACACGGAGTGATCTGTACTAATGATGACTGAATATAGTGGTGTAGGGACACGGAGTGATCTGTACTAATGATGACTGAATATAGTGGTGTAGGGACACGGAGTGATCTGTACTAATGATGACTGAATATAGTGGTGTAGGGACACGGAGTGATCTGTACTAATGATGACTGAATATAGTGGTGTAGGGACACGGAGTGATCTGTACTAATGATGACTGAATATAGTGGTGTAGGGACACGGAGTGATCTGTACTAATGATGACTGAATATAGTGGTGTAGGGACACGGAGTGATCTGTACTAATGATGACTGAATATAGTGTTGGGGTGTAGTGATCTGTACTAATGATGACTGAATATAGTGGTGTAGAGACACGGAGTGATCTGTACTAATGATGACTGAATATAGTGGTGTAGGGACACGGAGTGATCTGTACTAATGATGACTGAATATAGTGGTGTAGGGACACGGAGTGATCTGTAATAATGATGACTGAATATAGTGGTGTAGGGACACGGAGTGATCTGTACTAATGATGACTGAATATAGTGGTGGGGTGTAGGGACACGGAGTGATCTGTACTAATGATGACTGAATATAGTGGTGTAGGGACACGGAGTGATCTGTACTAATGATGACTGAATATAGTGGTGTAGGGACACGGAGTGATCTGTACTAATGATGACTGAATATAGTGGTGTAGGGACACGGAGTGATCTGTACTAATGATGACTGAATATAGTGGTGTAGGGACACGGAGTGATCTGTACTAATGATGACTGAATATAGTGGTGTAGGGACACGGAGTGATCTGTACTAATGATGACTGAATATAGTGGTGTAGGGACACGGAGTGATCTGTACTAATGATGACTGAATATAGTGGTGTAGGGACACGGAGTGATCTGTACTAATGATGACTGAATATAGTGGTGTAGGGACACGGAGTGATCTGTACTAATGATGACTGAATATAGTGGTGTAGGGACACGGAGTGATCTGTACTAATGATGACTGAATATAGTGGTGTAGGGACACGGAGTGATCTGTACTAATGATGACTGAATATAGTGGTGTAGGGACACGGAGTGATCTGTACTAATGATGACTGAATATAGTGGTGTAGGGACACGGAGTGATCTGTACTAATGATGACTGAATATAGTGGTGTAGGGACACGGAGTGATCTGTACTGATGATGACTGAATATAGTGGTGTAGGGACACGGAGTGATCTGTAATAATGATGACTGAATATAGTGGTGTAGGGACACGGAGTGATCTGTACTAATGATGACTGAATATAGTGGTGTAGGGACACGGAGTGATCTGTACTAATGATGACTGAATATAGTGGTGTAGGGACACGGAGTGATCTGTACTAATGATGACTGAATATAGTGGTGTAGGGACACGGAGTGATCTGTACTAATGATGACTGAATATAGTGGTGTAGGGACACGGAGTGATCTGTACTAATGATGACTGAATATAGTGTTGTAGGGACACGGAGTGATCTGTACTAATGATGACTGAATATAGTGGTGTAGGGACACGGAGTGATCTGTACTAATGATGACTGAATATAGTGGTGTAGGGACACGGAGTGATCTGTACTAATGATGACTGAATATAGTGGTGGGTGTAGGGACACGGAGTGATCTGTACTAATGATGACTGAATATAGTGGTGTAGGGACACGGAGTGATCTGTACTAATGATGACTGAATATAGTGGTGTAGGGACACGGAGTGATCTGTAATAATGATGACTGAATATAGTGGTGTAGGGACACGGAGTGATCTGTACTAATGATGACTGAATATAGTGGTGGGGTGTAGGGACACGGAGTGATCTGTACTAATGATGACTGAATATAGTGGTGGGGTGTAGGGACACGGAGTGATCTGTACTAATGATGACTGAATATAGTGGTGTAGGGACACGGAGTGATCTGTACTGATGATGACTGAATATAGTGGTGTAGGGACACGGAGTGATCTGTACTAATGATGACTGAATATAGTGGTGTAGGGACACGGAGTGATCTGTACTAATGATGACTGAATATAGTGGTGTAGGGACACGGAGTGATCTGTACTAATGATGACTGAATATAGTGGTGTAGGGACACGGAGTGATCTGTACTAATGATGACTGAATATAGTGGTGTAGGGACACGGAGTGATCTGTACTAATGATGACTGAATATAGTGGTGTAGGGACACGGAGTGATCTGTACTAATGATGACTGAATATAGTGGTGTAGGGACACGGAGTGATCTGTACTGATGATGACTGAATATAGTGGTGTAGGGACACGGAGTGATCTGTACTAATGATGACTGAATATAGTGGTGTAGGGACACGGAGTGATCTGTACTAATGATGACTGAATATAGTGGTGTAGGGACACGGAGTGATCTGTACTAATGATGACTGAATATAGTGGTGTAGGGACACGGAGTGATCTGTACTAATGATGACTGAATATAGTGGTGTAGGGACACGGAGTGATCTGTACTAATGATGACTGAATATAGTGGTGGGGTGTAGGGACACGGAGTGATCTGTACTAATGATGACTGAATATAGTGGTGGGGTAGGGACACGGAGTGATCTGTACTAATGATGACTGAATATAGTGGTGTAGGGACACGGAGTGATCTGTACTAATGATGACTGAATATAGTGGTGTAGGGACACGGAGTGATCTGTACTAATGATGACTGAATATAGTGGTGTAGGGACACGGAGTGATCTGTACTAATGATGACTGAATATAGTGGTGTAGGGACACGGAGTGATCTGTACTAATGATGACTGAATATAGTGGTGTAGGGACACGGAGTGATCTGTACTAATGATGACTGAATATAGTGGTGGGGTGTAGGGACACGGAGTGATCTGTACTAATGATGACTGAATATAGTGGTGTAGGGACACGGAGTGATCTGTACTAATGATGACTGAATATAGTGGTGTAGGGACACGGAGTGATCTGTACTAATGATGACTGAATATAGTGGTGTAGGGACACGGAGTGATCTGTACTAATGATGACTGAATATAGTGGTGTAGGGACACGGAGTGATCTGTACTAATGATGACTGAATATAGTGGTGTAGGGACACGGAGTGATCTGTACTAATGATGACTGAATATAGTGGTGTAGGGACACGGAGTGATCTGTACTAATGATGACTGAATATAGTGGTGGGGTGTAGGGACACGGAGTGATCTGTACTAATGATGACTGAATATAGTGGTGTAGGGACACGGAGTGATCTGTACTAATGATGACTGAATATAGTGGTGTAGGGACACGGAGTGATCTATACTAATGATGACTGAATATAGTGGTGTAGGGACACGGAGTGATCTGTAATAATGATGACTGAATATAGTGGTGGGGTGTAGGGACACGGAGTGATCTGTACTAATGATGACTGAATATAGTGGTGTAGGGACACGGAGTGATCTGTACTGATGATGACTGAATATAGTGGTGTAGGGACACGGAGTGATCTGTACTAATGATGACTGAATATAGTGGTGTAGGGACACGGAGTGATCTGTACTAATGATGACTGAATATAGTGGTGTAGGGACACGGAGTGATCTGTACTAATGATGACTGAATATAGTGGTGTAGGGACACGGAGTGATCTGTACTAATGATGACTGAATATAGTGGTGGGGTGTAGTGATCTGTACTAATGATGACTGAATATAGTGGTGTAGGGACACGGAGTGATCTGTACTAATGATGACTGAATATAGTGGTGTAGGGACACGGAGTGATCTGTACTAATGATGACTGAATATAGTGGTGTAGGGACACGGAGTGATCTGTACTAATGATGACTGAATATAGTGGTGTAGGGACACGGAGTGATCTGTAATAATGATGACTGAATATAGTGGTGTAGGGACACGGAGTGATCTGTACTAATGATGACTGAATATAGTGGTGTAGGGACACGGAGTGATCTGTACTAATGATGACTGAATATAGTGGTGTAGGGACACGGAGTGATCTGTACTAATGATGACTGAATATAGTGGTGTAGGGACACGGAGTGATCTGTACTAATGATGACTGAATATAGTGGTGTAGGGACACGGAGTGATCTGTACTAATGATGACTGAATATAGTGGTGTAGGGACACGGAGTGATCTGTACTAATGATGACTGAATATAGTGGTGTAGGGACACGGAGTGATCTGTACTAATGATGACTGAATATAGTGGTGTAGGGACACGGAGTGATCTGTAATAATGATGACTGAATATAGTGATGGGGTGTAGGGACACGGAGTGATCTGTACTAATGATGACTGAATATAGTGGTGTAGGGACACGGAGTGATCTGTAATAATGATGACTGAATATAGTGGTGTAGGGACACGGAGTGATCTGTACTAATGATGACTGAATATAGTGGTGTAGGGACACGGAGTGATCTGTACTAATGATGACTGAATATAGTGGTGTAGGGACACGGAGTGATCTGTACTAATGATGACTGAATATAGTGGTGTAGGGACACGGAGTGATCTGTACTAATGATGACTGAATATAGTGGTGTAGGGACACGGAGTGATCTGTACTAATGATGACTGAATATAGTGGTGTAGGGACACGGAGTGATCTGTACTAATGATGACTGAATATAGTGGTGGGGTGTAGTGATCTGTACTAATGATGACTGAATATAGTGGTGTAGGGACACGGAGTGATCTGTACTAATGATGACTGAATATAGTGGTGTAGGGACACGGAGTGATCTGTACTAATGATGACTGAATATAGTGGTGTAGGGACACGGAGTGATCTGTACTAATGATGACTGAATATAGTGGTGTAGGGACACGGAGTGATCTGTACTAATGATGACTGAATATAGTGGTGGGGTGTAGTGATCTGTACTAATGATGACTGAATATAGTGGTGTAGAGACACGGAGTGATCTGTACTAATGATGACTGAATATAGTGGTGTAGGGACACGGAGTGATCTGTACTAATGATGACTGAATATAGTGGTGTAGGGACACGGAGTGATCTGTACTAATGATGACTGAATATAGTGGTGTAGGGACACGGAGTGATCTGTACTAATGATGACTGAATATAGTGGTGTAGGGACACGGAGTGATCTGTACTAATGATGACTGAATATAGTGGTGTAGGGACACGGAGTGATCTGTACTAATGATGACTGAATATAGTGGTGTAGGGACACGGAGTGATCTGTACTAATGATGACTGAATATAGTGGTGTAGGGACACGGAGTGATCTGTACTAATGATGACTGAATATAGTGGTGGGTGTAGGGACACGGAGTGATCTGTACTAATGATGACTGAATATAGTGGTGTAGGGACACGGAGTGATCTGTACTAATGATGACTGAATATAGTGGTGTAGGGACACGGAGTGATCTGTACTAATGATGACTGAATATAGTGGTGTAGGGACACGGAGTGATCTGTACTAATGATGACTGAATATAGTGGTGGGTGTAGGGACACGGAGTGATCTGTACTAATGATGACTGAATATAGTGGTGTAGGGACACGGAGTGATCTGTACTAATGATGACTGAATATAGTGGTGTAGGGACACGGAGTGATCTGTACTAATGATGACTGAATATAGTGGTGTAGGGACACGGAGTGATCTGTACTAATGATGACTGAATATAGTGGTGTAGGGACACGGAGTGATCTGTACTAATGATGACTGAATATAGTGGTGTAGGGACACGGAGTGATCTGTACTAATGATGACTGAATATAGTGGTGTAGGGACACGGAGTGATCTGTACTAATGATGACTGAATATAGTGGTGTAGGGACACGGAGTGATCTGTAATAATGATGACTGAATATAGTGGTGTAGGGACACGGAGTGATCTGTACTAATGATGACTGAATATAGTGGTGGGGTGTAGGGACACGGAGTGATCTGTACTAATGATGACTGAATATAGTGGTGTAGGGACACGGAGTGATCTGTACTAATGATGACTGAATATAGTGGTGTAGGGACACGGAGTGATCTGTACTAATGATGACTGAATATAGTGGTGTAGGGACACGGAGTGATCTGTAATAATGATGACTGAATATAGTGGTGGGGTGTAGGGACACGGAGTGATCTGTAATAATGATGACTGAATATAGTGGTGTAGGGACACGGAGTGATCTGTACTAATGATGACTGAATATAGTGGTGGATGTAGGGACACGGAGTGATCTGTACTAATGATGACTGAATATAGTGGTGTAGGGACACGGAGTGATCTGTAATAATGATGACTGAATATAGTGGTGTAGGGACACGGAGTGATCTGTAATAATGATGACTGAATATAGTGGTGTAGGGACACGGAGTGATCTGTACTAATGATGACTGAATATAGTGGTGTAGGGACACGGAGTGATCTGTACTAATGATGACTGAATATAGTGGTGTAGGGACACGGAGTGATCTGTACTAATGATGACTGAATATAGTGGTGTAGGGACACGGAGTGATCTGTACTAATGATGACTGAATATAGTGGTGTAGGGACACGGAGTGATCTGTACTAATGATGACTGAATATAGTGGTGTAGGGACACGGAGTGATCTGTACTAATGATGACTGAATATAGTGGTGTAGGGACACGGAGTGATCTGTACTAATGATGACTGAATATAGTGGTGGGTGTAGGGACACGGAGTGATCTGTACTAATGATGACTGAATATAGTGGTGTAGGGACACGGAGTGATCTGTACTAATGATGACTGAATATAGTGGTGTAGGGACACGGAGTGATCTGTACTAATGATGACTGAATATAGTGGTGGGGTGTAGGGACACGGAGTGATCTGTACTAATGATGACTGAATATAGTGGTGTAGGGACACGGAGTGATCTGTACTAATGATGACTGAATATAGTGGTGTAGGGACACGGAGTGATCTGTACTAATGATGACTGAATATAGTGGTGTAGGGACACGGAGTGATCTGTAATAATGATGACTGAATATAGTGGTGTAGGGACACGGAGTGATCTGTACTAATGATGACTGAATATAGTGGTGTAGGGACACGGAGTGATCTGTACTAATGATGACTGAATATAGTGGTGTAGGGACACGGAGTGATCTGTACTAATGATGACTGAATATAGTGGTGTAGGGACACGGAGTGATCTGTACTAATGATGACTGAATATAGTGGTGGGGTGTAGGGACACGGAGTGATCTGTACTAATGATGACTGAATATAGTGGTGTAGGGACACGGAGTGATCTGTACTAATGATGACTGAATATAGTGGTGTAGGGACACGGAGTGATCTGTACTAATGATGACTGAATATAGTGGTGGGGTGTAGGGACACGGAGTGATCTGTACTAATGATGACTGAATATAGTGGTGTAGGGACACGGAGTGATCTGTACTAATGATGACTGAATATAGTGGTGTAGGGACACGGAGTGATCTGTACTAATGATGACTGAATATAGTGGTGGGGTGTAGGGACACGGAGTGATCTGTACTGATGATGAATGAATATAGTGGTGGGGTGTAGGGACACGGAGTGATCTGTACTAATGATGACTGAATATAGTGGTGTAGGGACACGGAGTGATCTGTACTAATGATGACTGAATATAGTGGTGGGGTGTAGGGACACGGAGTGATCTGTACTGATGATGACTGAATATAGTGGTGTAGGGACACGGAGTGATCTGTACTAATGATGACTGAATATAGTGGTGTAGGGACACGGAGTGATCTGTACTAATGATGACTGAATATAGTGGTGTAGGGACACGGAGTGATCTGTACTAATGATGACTGAATATAGTGGTGTAGGGACACGGAGTGATCTGTACTAATGATGACTGAATATAGTGGTGTAGGGACACGGAGTGATCTGTACTAATGATGACTGAATATAGTGGTGTAGGGACACGGAGTGATCTGTACTAATGATGACTGAATATAGTGGTGTAGGGACACGGAGTGATCTGTACTAATGATGACTGAATATAGTGGTGTAGGGACACGGAGTGATCTGTACTAATGATGACTGAATATAGTGGTGTAGGGACACGGAGTGATCTGTACTAATGATGACTGAATATAGTGGTGTAGGGACACGGAGTGATCTGTACTAATGATGACTGAATATAGTGGTGTAGGGACACGGAGTGATCTGTACTAATGATGACTGAATATAGTGGTGTAGGGACACGGAGTGATCTGTACTAATGATGACTGAATATAGTGGTGTAGGGACACGGAGTGATCTGTACTGATGATGACTGAATATAGTGGTGTAGGGACACGGAGTGATCTGTACTAATGATGACTGAATATAGTGGTGTAGGGACACGGAGTGATCTGTACTAATGATGACTGAATATAGTGGTGTAGGGACACGGAGTGATCTGTACTGATGATGACTGAATATAGTGGTGGGGTGTAGGGACACGGAGTGATCTGTACTAATGATGACTGAATATAGTGGTGGGGTGTAGGGACACGGAGTGATCTGTACTAATGATGACTGAATATAGTGGTGTAGGGACACGGAGTGATCTGTACTGATGATGACTGAATATAGTGGTGTAGGGACACGGAGTGATCTGTACTAATGATGACTGAATATAGTGGTGGGGTGTAGGGACACGGAGTGATCTGTACTAATGATGACTGAATATAGTGGTGTAGGGACACGGAGTGATCTGTACTAATGATGACTGAATATAGTGGTGTAGGGACACGGAGTGATCTGTACTAATGATGACTGAATATAGTGGTGGGGTGTAGGGACACGGAGTGATCTGTACTAATGATGACTGAATATAGTGGTGTAGGGACACGGAGTGATCTGTACTAATGATGACTGAATATAGTGGTGTAGGGACACGGAGTGATCTGTACTAATGATGACTGAATATAGTGGTGTAGGGACACGGAGTGATCTGTACTAATGATGACTGAATATAGTGGTGGGGTGTAGGGACACGGAGTGATCTGTACTAATGATGACTGAATATGGTGGTGTAGGGACACGGAGTGATCTGTACTGATGATGACTGAATATAGTGGTGTAGGGACACGGAGTGATCTGTAGTAATGATGACTGCATAAAGTGGTGTGGTTTAGGGACACGGAGTGATCTGTAATAATGATGACTGAATATAGTGGTGTAGGGACACGGAGTGATCTGTACTAATGATGACTGAATATAGTGGTGTAGGGACACGGAGTGATCTGTACTGATGATGACTGAATATAGTGGTGGGGTGTAGGGACACGGAGTGATCTGTACTAATGATGACTGAATATAGTGGTGTAGGGACACGGAGTGATCTGTACTGATGATGACTGAATATAGTGGTGAAGGGACACGGAGTGATCTGTACTGATGATGACTGAATATAGTGGTGTAGGGACACGGAGTGATCTGTACTGATGATGACTGAATATAGTGGTGAAGGGACACGGAGTGATCTGTACTGATGATGACTGAATATAGTGGTGTAGGGACACGGAGTGATCTGTACTAATGATGACTGAATATAGTGGTGTAGGGACACGGAGTGATCTGTACTAATGATGACTGAATATAGTGGTGTAGGGACACGGAGTGATCTGTACTAATGATGACTGAATATAGTGGTGTAGGGACACGGAGTGATCTGTACTAATGATGACTGAATATAGTGGTGGGGTGTAGGGACACGGAGTGATCTGTACTAATGATGACTGAATATAGTGGTGTAGGGACACGGAGTGATCTGTAATAATGATGACTGAATATAGTGGTGTAGGGACACGGAGTGATCTGTACTAATGATGACTGAATATAGTGGTGGGGTGTAGAGACACGGAGTGATCTGTACTAATGATGACTGAATATAGTGGTGGAGGGACACGGAGTGATCTGTACTAATGATGACTGAATATAGTGGTGGGGTGTAGGGACACGGAGTGATCTGTACTAATGATGACTGAATATAGTGGTGGAGGGACACGGAGTGATCTGTACTGATGATGACTGAATATAGTGGTGTAGGGACACGGAGTGATCTGTACTAATGATGACTGAATATAGTGGTGTAGGGACACGGAGTGATCTGTACTAATGATGACTGAATATAGTGGTGGGGTGTAGGGACACGGAGTGATCTGTACTAATGATGACTGAATATAGTGGTGTAGGGACACGGAGTGATCTGTAATAATGATGACTGAATATAGTGGTGTAGGGACACGGAGTGATCTGTACTAATGATGACTGAATATAGTGGTGTAGGGACACGGAGTGATCTGTACTGATGATGACTGAATATAGTGGTGGGGTGTAGGGACACGGAGTGATCTGTACTAATGATGACTGAATATAGTGGTGTAGGGACACGGAGTGATCTGTACTGATGATGACTGAATATAGTGGTGAAGGGACACGGAGTGATCTGTACTGATGATGACTGAATATAGTGGTGTAGGGACACGGAGTGATCTGTACTGATGATGACTGAATATAGTGGTGAAGGGACACGGAGTGATCTGTACTAATGATGACTGAATATAGTGGTGGGGTGTAGGGACACGGAGTGATCTGTACTAATGATGACTGAATATAGTGGTGGGGTGTAGGGACACGGAGTGATCTGTACTAATGATGACTGAATATAGTGGTGTAGGGACACGGAGTGATCTGTACTAATGATGACTGAATATAGTGGTGTAGGGACACGGAGTGATCTGTAATAATGATGACTGAATATAGTGGTGGGGTGTAGGGACACGGAGTGATCTGTACTGATGATGACTGAATATAGTGGTGTAGGGACATGGAGTGATCTGTACTGATGATGACTGAATATAGTGGTGGGGTGTAGGGACACCGAGTGATCTGTACTAATGATGACTGAATATAGTGGTGTAGGGACACGGAGTGATCTGTACTAATGATGACTGAATATAGTGGTGTAGGGACACGGAGTGATCTGTACTAATGATGACTGAATATAGTGGTGTAGGGACACGGAGTGATCTGTACTAATGATGACTGAATATAGTGGTGTAGGGACACGGAGTGATCTGTACTAATGATGACTGAATATAGTGGTGGGGTGTAGGGACACGGAGTGATCTGTACTAATGATGACTAAATATAGTGGTGTAGGGACACGGAGTGATCTGTACTAATGATGACTGAATATAGTGGTGTAGGGACACGGAGTGATCTGTAATAATGATGACTGAATATAGTGGTGGGGTGTAGGGACACGGAGTGATCTGTACTGATGATGACTGAATATAGTGATGTAGGGACACGGAGTGATCTGTACTGATGATGACTGAATATAGTGGTGTAGGGACACGGAGTGATCTGTACTAATGATGACTGAATATAGTGGTGTAGGGACACGGAGTGATCTGCAATAATGATGACTGAATATAGTGGTGGGGTGTAGGGACACGGAGTGATCTGTACTGATGATGACTGAATATAGTGGTGTAGGGACACGGAGTGATCTGTACTAATGATGACTGAATATAGTGGTGTAGGGACACGGAGTGATCTGTACTAATGATGACTGAATATAGTGGTGTAGGGACACGGAGTGATCTGTACTGATTATGACTGAATATAGTGGTGTAGGGACACGGAGTGATCTGTACTAATGATGACTGAATATAGTGGTGTAGGACACGGAGTGATCTGTACTAATGATGACTGAATATAGTGGTGTAGGAACACGGAGTGATCTGTACTAATGATGACTGAATATAGTGGTGTAGGGACACGGAGTGATCTGTACTAATGATGACTGAATATAGTGGTGTAGGGACACGGAGTGATCT
The DNA here is from genome assembly GCF_029448725.1 of Salvelinus fontinalis. Lineage (NCBI taxonomy): Eukaryota > Metazoa > Chordata > Actinopteri > Salmoniformes > Salmonidae > Salvelinus > Salvelinus fontinalis. The sequence continues at coordinate 37,066 of NW_026600657.1, read as the reverse complement.
GTACTAATGATGACTGAATATAGTGGTGTAGGGACACGGAGTGATCTGTAATAATGATGACTGAATATAGTGGTGGGGTGTAGGGACACGGAGTGATCTGTACTAATGATGACTGAATATAGTGGTGTAGGGACACGGAGTGATCTGTACTAATGATGACTGAATATAGTGGTGGGGTGTAGGGACACGGAGTGATCTGTACTAATGATGACTGAATATAGTGGTGTAGGGACACGGAGTGATCTGTACTAATGATGACTGAATATAGTGGTGGAGTGTAGGGACACGGAGTGATCTGTACTAATGATGACTGAATATAGTGGTGTTGGGACACGGAGTGATCTGTACTAATGATGACTGAATATAGTGGTGGGGTGTAGGGACACGGAGTGATCTGTACTGATGATGACTGAATATAGTGGTGGGGTGTAGGGACACGGAGTGATCTGTACTAATGATGACTGAATATAGTGGTGTAGGGACACGGAGTGATCTGTAATAATGATGACTGAATATAGTGGTGTAGGGACACGGAGTGATCTGTACTAATGATGACTGAATATAGTGGTGTAGGGACACGGAGTGATCTGTACTAATGATGACTGAAAATAGTGGTGTAGGGACACGGAGTGATCTGTTCTAATGATGACTGAATATAGTGGTGTAGGGACACGGAGTGATCTGTACTAATGATGACTGAATATAGTGGTGTAGGGACACGGAGTGATCTGTACTAATGATGACTGAATATAGTGGTGTAGGGACACGGAGTGATCTGTACTGATGATGACTGAATATAGTGGTGGAGTGTAGGGACACGGAGTGATCTGTACTAATGATGACTGAATATAGTGGTGTAGGGACACGGAGTGATCTGTACTAATGATGACTGAATATAGTGGTGTAGGGACACGGAGTGATCTGTACTAATGATGACTGAATATAGTGGTGTAGGGACACGGAGTGATCTGTACTAATGATGACTGAATATAGTGGTGTAGGGACACGGAGTGATCTGTACTAATGATGACTGAATATAGTGGTGTAGGGACACGGAGTGATCTGTACTAATGATGACTGAATATAGTGGTGTAGGGACACGGAGTGATCTGTACTAATGATGACTGAATATAGCGGTGTAGGGACACGGAGTGATCTGTACTAATGATGACTGAATATAGTGGTGGAGTGTAGGGACACGGAGTGATCTGTACTAATGATGACTGAATATAGTGGTGTAGGGACACGGAGTGATCTGTACTAATGATGACTGAATATAGTGGTGTAGGGACACGGAGTGATCTGTAATAATGATGACTGAATATAGTGGTGTAGGGACACGGAGTGATCTGTACTAATGATGACTGAATATAGTGGTGTAGGACACGGAGTGATCTGTACTAATGATGACTGAATATAGTGGTGTAGGGACACGGAGTGATCTGTACTAATGATGACTGAATATAGTGGTGTAGGGACACGGAGTGATCTGTAATAATGATGACTGAATATAGTGGTGGGGTGTAGGGACACGGAGTGATCTGTACTGATGATGACTGAATATAGTGGTGTAGGGACACGGAGTGATCTATACTAATGATGACTGAATATAGTGGTGTAGGGACACGGAGTGATCTGTACTGATGATGACTGAATATAGTGGTGTAGGGACACGGAGTGATCTGTACTAATGATGACTGAATATAGTGGTGTAGGGACACGGAGTGATCTGTAATAATGATGACTGAATATAGTGGTGTAGGGACACGGAGTGATCTGTACTAATGATGACTGAATATAGTGGTGTAGGGACACGGAGTGATCTGTACTGATGATGACTGAATATAGTGGTGTAGGGACACGGAGTGATCTGTACTAATGATGACTGAATATAGTGGTGGGGTGTAGGGACACGGAGTGATCTGTACTAATGATGACTGAATATAGTGGTGTAGGGACACGGAGTGATCTGTACTAATGATGACTGAATATAGTGGTGGGGTGTAGGGACACGGAGTGATCTGTACTAATGATGACTGAATATAGTGGTGTAGGGACACGGAGTGATCTGTACTAATGATGACTGAATATAGTGGTGGGGTGTAGGGACACGGAGTGATCTGTACTAATGATGACTGAATATAGTGGTGTAGGGACACGGAGTGATCTGTACTAATGATGACTGAATATAGTGGTGTAGGGACACGGAGTGATCTGTACTAATGATGACTGAATATAGTGGTGGGGTGTAGGGACACGGAGTGATCTGTACTGATGATGACTGAATATAGTGGTGGGGTGTAGGGACACGGAGTGATCTGTACTGATGATGACTGAATATAGTGGTGGGGTGTAGGGACACGGAGTGATCTGTACTGATGATGACTGAATATAGTGGTGGGGTGTAGGGACACGGAGTGATCTGTACTGATGATGACTGAATATAGTGGTGTAGGGACACGGAGTGATCTGTACTAATGATGACTGAATATAGTGGTGGGGTGTAGGGACACGGAGTGATCTGTACTAATGATGACTGAATATAGTGGTGTAGGGACACGGAGTGATCTGTACTAATGATGACTGAATATAGTGGTGGGGTGTAGGGACACGGAGTGATCTGTACTGATGATGACTGAATATAGTGGTGTAGGGACACGGAGTGATCTGTAATAATGATGACTGAATATAGTGGTGTAGGGACACGGAGTGATCTGTTCTAATGATGACTGAATATAGTGGTGTAGGGACACGGAGTGATCTGTACTAATGATGACTGAATATAGTGGTGTAGGACACGGAGTGATCTGTACTAATGATGACTGAATATAGTGGTGTAGGGACACGGAGTGATCTGTACTAATGATGACTGAATATAGTGGTGGGGTGTAGGGACACGGAGTGATCTGTACTGATGATGACTGAATATAGTGGTGTAGGGACACGGAGTGATCTGTACTGATGATGACTGAATATAGTGGTGTAGGACACGGAGTGATCTGTACTAATGATGACTGAATATAGTGGTGTAGGGACACGGAGTGATCTGTACTAATGATGACTGAATATAGTGGTGTAGGGACACGGAGTGATCTGTACTAATGATGACTGAATATAGTGGTGTAGGGACACGGAGTGATCTGTAATAATGATGACTGATTATAGTGGTGTAGGGACACGGAGTGATCTGTAATAATGATGACTGAATATAGTGGTGTAGGGACACGGAGTGATCTGTACTACTGATGACTGAATATAGTGGTGTAGGGACACGGAGTGATCTGTACTAATGATGACTGAATATAGTGGTGGGGTGTAGGGACACGGAGTGATCTGTACTAATGATGACTGAATATAGTGGTGTAGGGACACGGAGTGATCTGTACTAATGATGACTGAATATAGTGGTGGGGTGTAGGGACACGGAGTGATCTGTACTAATGATGACTGAATATAGTGGTGGGGTGTAGGGACACGGAGTGATCTGTACTAATGATGACTGAATATAGTGGTGGGGTGTAGGGACACGGAGTGATCTGTACTGATGATGACTGAATATAGTGGTGTAGGGACACGGAGTGATCTATACTAATGATGACTGAATATAGTGGTGTAGGGACACGGAGTGATCTGTACTAATGATGACTGAATATAGTGGTGTAGGGACACGGAGTGATCTGTACTAATGATGACTGAATATAGTGGTGTAGGGACACGGAGTGATCTGTACTAATGATGACTGAATATAGTGGTGTAGGGACACGGAGTGATCTGTAATAATGATGACTGAATATAGTGGTGTAGGGACACGGAGTGATCTGTACTAATGATGACTGAATATAGTGGTGGGGTGTAGGGACACGGAGTGATCTGTACTAATGATGACTGAATATAGCGGTGTAGGGACACGGAGTGATCTGTACTAATGATGACTGAATATAGCGGTGTAGGGACACGGAGTGATCTGTACTAATGATGACTGAATATAGTGGTGTAGGGACACGGAGTGATCTGTAATAATGATGACTGAATATAGTGGTGTAGGGACACGGAGTGATCTGTACTAATGATGACTGAATATAGTGGTGTAGGGACACGGAGTGATCTGTACTAATGATGACTGAATATAGTGGTGGGGTGTAGGGACACGGAGTGATCTGTACTAATGATGACTGATTATAGTGGTGTAGGGACACGGAGTGATCTGTAATAATGATGACTGAATATAGTGGTGGGGTGTAGGGACACGGAGTGATCTGTACTAATGATGACTGAATATAGTGGTGGAGTGTAGGGACACGGAGTGATCTGTACTAATGATGACTGATTATAGTGGTGTAGGGACACGGAGTGATCTGTAATAATGATGACTGAATATAGTGGTGGGGTGTAGGGACACGGAGTGATCTGTACTGATGATGACTGAATATAGTGGTGTAGGGACACGGAGTGATCTATACTAATGATGACTGAATATAGTGGTGTAGGGACACGGAGTGATCTGTACTGATGATGACTGAATATAGTGGTGTAGGGACACGGAGTGATCTGTACTAATGATGACTGAATATAGTGGTGTAGGGACACGGAGTGATCTGTACTAATGATGACTGAATATAGTGGTGTAGGGACACGGAGTGATCTGTACTAATGATGACTGAATATAGTGGTGTAGGGACACGGAGTGATCTGTACTAATGATGACTGAATATAGTGGTGTAGGGACACGGAGTGATCTGTACTAATGATGACTGAATATAGTGGTGGGGTGTAGGGACACGGAGTGATCTGTACTGATGATGACTGAATATAGTGGTGTAGGGACACGGAGTGATCTGTAATAATGATGACTGAATATAGTGGTGGGGTGTAGGGACACGGAGTGATCTGTACTAATGATGACTGAATATAGTGGTGTAGGGACACGGAGTGATCTGTACTAATGATGACTGAATATAGTGGTGTAGGACACGGAGTGATCTGTACTAATGATGACTGAATATAGTGGTGTAGGGACACGGAGTGATCTGTACTAATGATGACTGAATATAGTGGTGGAGTGTAGGGACACGGAGTGATCTGTACTAATGATGACTGAATATAGTGGTGTAGGGACACGGAGTGATCTGTACTAATGATGACTGAATGTAGCGGTGTAGGGACACGGAGTGATCTGTACTAATGATGACTGAATATAGTGGTGGAGTGTAGGGACACGGAGTGATCTGTACTAATGATGACTGAATATAGTGGTGTAGGACACGGAGTGATCTGTACTAATGATGACTGAATATAGTGGTGTAGGGACACGGAGTGATCTGTACTAATGATGACTGAATATAGTGGTGTAGGGACACGGAGTGATCTGTACTAATGATGACTGAATATAGTGGTGTAGGGACACGGAGTGATCTGTAATAATGATGACTGAATATAGTGGTGTAGAGACACGGAGTGATCTGTACTGATGATGACTGAATATAGTGGTGTAGGGACACGGAGTGATCTGTACTAATGATGACTGAATATAGTGGTGTAGGGACACGGAGTGATCTGTACTAATGATGACTGAATATAGTGGTGTAGGGACACGGAGTGATCTGTACTAATGATGACTGAATATAGTGGTGGAGTGTAGGGACACGGAGTGATCTGTACTAATGATGACTGATTATAGTGGTGTAGGGACACGGAGTGATCTGTAATAATGATGACTGAATATAGTGGTGTAGGGACACGGAGTGATCTATACTAATGATGACTGAATATAGTGGTGTAGGGACACGGAGTGATCTGTACTGATGATGACTGAATATAGTGGTGTAGGGACACGGAGTGATCTGTACTAATGATGACTGAATATAGTGGTGTAGGGACACGGAGTGATCTGTACTAATGATGACTGAATATAGTGGTGTAGGGACACGGAGTGATCTGTACTGATGATGACTGAATATAGTGGTGTAGGGACACGGAGTGATCTGTACTAATGATGACTGAATATAGTGGTGTAGGGACACGGAGTGATCTGTACTAATGATGACTGAATATAGTGGTGTAGGGACACGGAGTGATCTGTACTAATGATGACTGAATATAGTGGTGTAGGGACACGGAGTGATCTGTACTAATGATGACTGAATATAGTGGTGTAGGGACACGGAGTGATCTGTACTAATGATGACTGAATATAGTGGTGTAGGGACACGGAGTGATCTGTACTAATGATGACTGAATATAGTGGTGGGGTGAAGGGACACGGAGTGATCTGTACTGATGATGACTGAATATAGTGGTGTAGGGACACGGAGTGATCTGTAATAATGATGACTGAATATAGTGGTGGGGTGTAGGGACACGGAGTGATCTGTACTAATGATGACTGAATATAGTGGTGTAGGGACACGGAGTGATCTGTACTAATGATGACTGAATATAGTGGTGTAGGGACACGGAGTGATCTGTACTAATGATGACTGAATATAGTGGTGGGGTGTAGGGACACGGAGTGATCTGTACTGATGATGACTGAATATAGTGGTGTAGGGACACGGAGTGATCTGTAATAATGATGACTGAATATAGTGGTGGGGTGTAGGGACACGGAGTGATCTGTACTAATGATGACTGAGTATAGTGGTGTAGGGACACGGAGTGATCTGTAATAATGATGACTGAATATAGTGGTGTAGGGACACGGAGTGATCTGTACTAATGATGACTGAAAATAGTGGTGTAGGGACACGGAGTGATCTGTTCTAATGATGACTGAATATAGTGGTGTAGGGACACGGAGTGATCTGTACTAATGATGACTGAATATAGTGGTGTAGGACACGGAGTGATCTGTACTAATGATGACTGAATATAGTGGTGTAGGGACACGGAGTGATCTGTACTAATGATGACTGAATATAGTGGTGTAGGGACACGGAGTGATCTGTACTAATGATGACTGAATATAGTGGTGTAGGACACGGAGTGATCTGTACTAATGATGACTGAATATAGTGGTGTAGGGACAGGGAGTGATCTGTACTAATGATGACTGAATATAGTGGTGGGGTGTAGGGACACGGAGTGATCTGTACTAATGATGACTGAATATAGTGGTGTAGGGACACGGAGTGATCTGTACTAATGATGACTGAATATAGTGGTGTAGGGACACGGAGTGATCTGTACTAATGATGACTGAATATAGCGGTGTAGGGACACGGAGTGATCTGTACTAATGATGACTGAATATAGCGGTGTAGGGACACGGAGTGATCTGTACTAATGATGACTGAATATAGTGGTGGAGTGTAGGGACACGGAGTGATCTGTACTAATGATGACTGAATATATTGGTGTAGGGACACGGAGTGATCTGTACTAATGATGACTGAATATAGTGGTGTAGGACACGGAGTGATCTGTACTAATGATGACTGAATATAGTGGTGTAGGGACACGGAGTGATCTGTACTGATGATGACTGAATATAGTGGTGTAGGGACACGGAGTGATCTGTACTAATGATGACTGAATATAGTGGTGTAGGGACACGGAGTGATCTGTAATAATGATGACTGAATATAGTGGTGTAGAGACACGGAGTGATCTGTACTGATGATGACTGAATATAGTGGTGTAGGGACACGGAGTGATCTGTACTAATGATGACTGAATATAGTGGTGGGGTGTAGGGACACGGAGTGATCTGTACTGATGATGACTGAATATAGTGGTGTAGGGACACGGAGTGATCTATACTAATGATGACTGAATATAGTGGTGTAGGGACACGGAGTGATCTGTACTGATGATGACTGAATATAGTGGTGGAGTGTAGGGACACGGAGTGATCTGTAATAATGATGACTGAATATAGTGGTGTAGGGACACGGAATGATCTGTACTAATGATGACTGAATATAGTGGTGTAGGGACACGGAGTGATCTGTAATAATGATGACTGAATATAGTGGTGTAGGGACACGGAGTGATCTGTACTAATGATGACTGAATATAGTGGTGTAGGGACACGGAGTGATCTGTACTAATGATGACTGAATATAGTGGTGGGGTGTAGGGACACGGAGTGATCTGTACTGATGATGACTGAATATAGTGGTGTAGGGACACGGAGTGATCTGTACTAATGATGACTGAATATAGTGGTGTAGGGACACGGAGTGATCTGTACTAATGATGACTGAATATAGTGGTGTAGGGACACGGAGTGATCTGTACTAATGATGACTGAATATAGTGGTGTAGGGACACGGAGTGATCTGTACTAATGATGACTGAATATAGTGGTGTAGGGACACGGAGTGATCTGTACTAATGATGACTGAATATAGTGGTGTAGGGACACGGAGTGATCTGTACTAATGATGACTGAATATAGTAGTGGGGTGTAGGGACACGGAGTGATCTGTACTAATGATGACTGAATATAGTGGTGTAGGGACACGGAGTGATCTGTACTAATGATGACTGAATATAGTGGTGTAGGGACACGGAGTGATCTATACTGATGATGACTGAATATAGGGGTGGAGGGACACGGTGTAACGGCTTGTGCTCTCCTCATCCTCGGATGAGGTGAGGAGAGAAGGATCCTCAGACCAAAACGCAGCTTGTGGGAAATAAGCCATCTTTATTATAAACACGATGGCACACGAAACGAAACAAAACAATTTCCAAACTACAAAACAAGAAAACGACGTTGACGAGACCTGAACATAAACTTACATAACTAAACATAAACTTACGTACAGGAAACAGACGACATCGAAACGAAACGAAACAAACAAACGCTACAGTCCCATGTGGTACGAACATAAATACTGACACAGGAGACAATCACCCACAAACAAACAGTGAGAATGCCCTACCTAAATATGACTCTTGATTAGAGGAAAACGCAAACCACCTGCCTCTAATCAAGAGCCATACCAGGCAAACCAAAACCAACATAGAAACAAATAACATAGACTGCCCACCCAAAACTAACGCCCTGACCATAAACACATAAAGACAACATAAAACAGGTCAGGACTGTTACACACGGAGTGATCTGTAATAATGATGACTGAATATAGTGGTGGGGTGTAGGGACACGGAGTGATCTGTACTAATGATGACTGAATATAGTGGTGTAGGGACACGGAGTGATCTGTACTAATGATGACTGAATATAGTGGTGTAGGGACACGGAGTGATCTGTACTAATGATGACTGAATATAGTGGTGTAGGGACACGGAGTGATCTGTAATAATGATGACTGAATATAGTGGTGTAGGACACGGAGTGATCTGTACTAATGATGACTGAATATAGTGGTGTAGGGACACGGAGTGATCTGTACTAATGATGACTGAATATAGTGGTGGAGTGTAGGGACACGGAGTGATCTGTACTAATGATGACTGAATATAGTGGTGTAGGGACACGGAGTGATCTGTACTAATGATGACTGAATATAGTGGTGTAGGGACACGGAGTGATCTGTACTAATGATGACTGAATATAGTGGTGTAGGGACACGGAGTGATCTGTACTAATGATGACTGAATATAGTGGTGTAGGGACACGGAGTGATCTGTACTGATGATGACTGAATATAGTGGTGTAGGGACACGGAGTGATCTGTACTAATGATGACTGAATATAGTGGTGTAGGACACGGAGTGATCTGTACTAATGATGACTGAATATAGTGGTGTAGGGACACGGAGTGATCTGTAATAATGATGACTGAATATAGTGGTGTAGGGACACGGAGTGATCTGTACTAATGATGACTGAATATAGTGGTGTAGGACACGGAGTGATCTGTACTAATGATGACTGAATATAGTGGTGTAGGGACACGGAGTGATCTGTACTAATGATGACTGAATATAGTGGTGTAGGGACACGGAGTGATCTGTACTGATGATGACTGAATATAGTGGTGGGGTGTAGGGACACGGAGTGATCTGTACTAATGATGACTGAATATAGTGGTGTAGGGACACGGAGTGATCTGTACTAATGATGACTGAATATAGTGGTGAAGGGACACGGAGTGATCTGTACTAATGATGACTGAATATAGTGGTGTAGGGACACGGAGTGATCTGTACTAATGATGACTGAATATAGTGGTGTAGGACACGGAGTGATCTGTACTAATGATGACTGAATATAGTGGTGTAGGGACACGGAGTGATCTGTACTAATGATGACTGAATATAGTGGTGTAGGGACACGGAGTGATCTGTACTAATGATGACTGAATATAGTGGTGTAGGGACACGGAGTGATCTGTATTAATGATGACTGAATATAGTGGTGTAGGGACACGGAGTGATCTGTACTAATGATGACTGAATATAGGGGTGTAGGGACACGGAGTGATCTATACTGATGATGACTGAATATAGTGGTGGAGTGTAGGGACACGGAGTGATCTGTACTAATGATGACTGAATATAGTGGTGTAGGGACACGGAGTGATCTGTACTGATGATGACTGAATATAGTGGTGTAGGGACACGGAGTGATCTGTACTAATGATGACTGAATATAGTGGTGTAGGGACACGGAGTGATCTGTACTAATGATGACTGAATATAGTTGTGTAGGGACACGGAGTGATCTGTACTAATGATGACTGAATATAGTTGTGTAGGGACACGGAGTGATCTGTACTAATGATGACTGAATATAGTTGTGTAGGGACACGGAGTGATCTGTACTAATGATGACTGAATATAGTGGTGTAGGGACACGGAGTGATCTGTACTAATGATGACTGAATATAGTGGTGGGGTGTAGGGACACGGAGTGATCTGTAACAATGATGACTGAATATAGTGGTGTAGGGACACGGAGTGATCTGTACTAATGATGACTGAATATAGTGGTGTAGGGACACGGAGTGATCTGTACTAATGATGACTGAATATAGGGGTGGGGTGTAGGGACACGGAGTGATCTGTACTAATGATGACTGAATATAGTGGTGGGGTGTAGGGACACGGAGTGATCTGTACTAATGATGACTGAATATAGTGGTGTAGGGACACGGAGTGATCTGTACTAATGATGACTGAATATAGTGGTGTAGGGACACGGAGTGATCTGTACTAATGATGACTGAATATAGGGGTGTAGGGACACGGAGTGATCTGTACTAATGATGACTGAATATAGTGGTGGAGTGTAGGGACACGGAGTGATCTGTACTAATGATGACTGAATATAGTGGTTTAGAGACACGGAGTGATCTGTACTAATGATGACTGAATATAGTGGTGTAGGGACACGGAGTGATCTGTACTAATGATGACTGAATATAGTGGTGTAGGGACACGGAGTGATCTGTACTAATGATGACTGAATATAGTGGTGGGGTGTAGGGACACGGAGTGATCTGTACTAATGATGACTGAATATAGTGGTGTAGGGACACGGAGTGATCTGTAATAATGATGACTGAATATAGTGCTGGGGTGTAGGGACACGGAGTGATCTGTACTAATGATGACTGAATATAGTGGTGTAGGGACACGGAGTGATCTGTACTGATGATGACTGAATATAGTGGTGGGGTGTAGGGACACGGAGTGATCTGTACTAATGATGACTGAATATAGTGGTGGGGTGTAGGGACACGGAGTGATCTGTACTAATGATGACTGAATATAGTGGTGGGGTGTAGGGACACGGAGTGATCTGTAATAATGATGACTGAATATAGTGGTGGGGTGTAGGGACACGGAGTGATCTGTACTAATGATGACTGAATATAGTGGTGTAGGGACACGGAGTGATCTGTACTAATGATGACTGAATATAGTGGTGTAGGGACACGGAGTGATCTGTACTAATGATGACTGAATATAGTGGTGTAGGGACACGGAGTGATCTGTACTGATTATGACTGAATATAGTGGTGGGGTGTAGGGACACGGAGTGATCTGTACTAATGATGACTGAATATAGTGGTGGAGTGTAGGGACACGGAGTGATCTGTACTGATGATGACTGAATATAGTGGTGTAGGGACACGGAGTGATCTGTACTGATGATGACTGAATATAGTGGTGTAGGGACACGGAGTGATCTGTACTAATGATGACTGAATATAGTGGTGTAGGGACACGGAGTGATCTGTACTGATGATGACTGAATATAGTGGTGTAGGGACACGGAGTGATCTGTACTAATGATGACTGAATATAGTGGTGTAGGGACACGGAGTGATCTGTACTAATGATGACTGAATATAGTGGTGTAGGGACACGGAGTGATCTGTACTAATGATGACTGAATATAGTGGTGTAGGGACACGGAGTGATCTGTACTAATGATGACTGAATATAGTGGTGTAGGGACACGGAGTGATCTGTACTAATGATGACTGAATATAGTGGTGGGGTGTAGGGACACGGAGTGATCTGTACTGATGATGACTGAATATAGTGGTGTAGGGACACGGAGTGATCTGTACTAATGATGACTGAATATAGTGGTGTAGGGACACGGAGTGATCTGTACTAATGATGACTGAATATAGTGGTGTAGGACACGGAGTGATCTGTACTAATGATGACTGAATATAGTGGTGTAGGGACACGGAGTGATCTGTACTAATGATGACTGAATATAGTGGTGTAGGGACACGGAGTGATCTGTACTAATGATGACTGAATATAGTGGTGTAGGACACGGAGTGATCTGTACTAATGATGACTGAATATAGTGGTGTAGGGACACGGAGTGATCTGTACTAATGATGACTGAATATAGTGGTGTAGGGACACGGAGTGATCTGTACTAATGATGACTGAATATAGTGGTGTAGGGACACGGAGTGATCTGTAATAATGATGACTGAATATAGTGGTGGGGTGTAGGGACACGGAGTGATCTGTACTGATGATGACTGAATATAGTGGTGTAGGGACACGGAGTGATCTGTACTAATGATGACTGAATATAGTGGTGTAGGGACACGGAGTGATCTATACTAATGATGACTGAATATAGTGGTGTAGGGACACGGAGTGATCTGTACTAATGATGACTGAATATAGTGGTGTAGGGACACGGAGTGATCTGTACTAATGATGACTGAATATAGTGGTGGGGTGTAGGGACACGGAGTGATCTGTACTGATGATGACTGAATATAGTGGTGTAGGGACACGGAGTGATCTGTACTGATTATGACTGAATATAGTGGTGTAGGGACACGGAGTGATCTGTACTAATGATGACTGAATATAGTGGTGTAGGGACACGGAGTGATCTGTAATAATGATGACTGAATATAGTGGTGTAGGGACACGGAGTGATCTGTACTAATGATGACTGAATATAGTGGTGGGGTGTAGGGACACGGAGTGATCTGTACTAATGATGACTGAATATAGTGGTGTAGGGACACGGAGTGATCTGTAATAATGATGACTGAATATAGTGGTGTAGGGACACGGAGTGATCTGTACTAATGATGACTGAAAATAGTGGTGTAGGGACACGGAGTGATCTGTTCTAATGATGACTGAATATAGTGGTGTAGGGACACGGAGTGATCTGTACTAATGATGACTGAATATAGTGGTGTAGGACACGGAGTGATCTGTACTAATGATGACTGAATATAGTGGTGTAGGGACACGGAGTGATCTGTACTAATGATGACTGAATATAGTGGTGTAGGGACACGGAGTGATCTGTACTAATGATGACTGAATATAGTGGTGTAGGGACACGGAGTGATCTGTACTAATGATGACTGAATATAGTGGTGTAGGGACACGGAGTGATCTGTACTAATGATGACTGAATATAGTGGTGTAGGGACACGGAGTGATCTGTACTAATGATGACTGAATATAGTGGTGTAGGGACACGGAGTGATCTGTAATAATGATGACTGAATATAGTGGTGTGGTGTAGGGACACGGAGTGATCTGTACTAATGATGACTGAATATAGTGGTGGGGTGTAGGGACACGGAGTGATCTGTACTAATGATGACTGAATATAGCGGTGTAGGGACACGGAGTGATCTGTACTAATGATGACTGAATATAGTGGTGGAGTGTAGGGACACGGAGTGATCTGTACTAATGATGACTGAATATAGTGGTGTAGGGACACGGAGTGATCTGTAATAATGATGACTGAATATAGTGGTGGAGTGTAGGGACACGGAGTGATCTGTACTGATGATGACTGAATATAGTGGTGTAGGGACACGGAGTGATCTATACTAATGATGACTGAATATAGTGGTGTAGGGACATGGAGTGATCTGTACTGATGATGACTGAATATAGTGGTGTAGGGACACGGAGTGATCTGTACTGATGATGACTGAATATAGTGGTGTAGGGACACGGAGTGATCTGTACTAATGATGACTGAATATAGTGGTGTAGGGACACGGAGTGATCTGTACTAATGATGACTGAATATAGTGGTGTAGGGACACGGAGTGATCTGTACTGATGATGACTGAATATAGTGGTGGGGTGTAGGGACACGGAGTGATCTGTACTGATGATGACTGAATATAGTGGTGTAGGGACACGGAGTGATCTGTAATAATGATGACTGAATATAGTGGTGGGGTGTAGGGACACGGAGTGATCTGTACTAATGATGACTGAATATAGTGGTGGGGTGTAGGGACACGGAGTGATCTGTACTAATGATGACTGAATATAGTGGTGTAGGGACACGGAGTGATCTGTACTAATGATGACTGAATATAGTGGTGGGGTGTAGGGACACGGAGTGATCTGTACTAATGATGACTGAAAATAGTGGTGTAGGGACACGGAGTGATCTGTACTAATGATGACTGAATATAGTGGTGTAGGGACACGGAGTGATCTGTACTAATGATGACTGAATATAGTGGTGGGGTGTAGGGACACGGAGTGATCTGTACTAATGATGACTGAATATAGTGGTGTAGGGACACGGAGTGATCTGTACTAATGATGACTGAATATAGTGGTGTAGGACACGGAGTGATCTGTACTAATGATGACTGAATATAGTGGTGTAGGGACACGGAGTGATCTGTACTAATGATGACTGAATATAGTGGTGTAGGGACACGGAGTGATCTGTACTAATGATGACTGAATATAGTGGTGTAGGACACGGAGTGATCTGTACTAATGATGACTGAATATAGTGGTGTAGGGACACGGAGTGATCTGTACTAATGATGACTGAATATAGTGGTGGAGTGTAGGGACACGGAGTGATCTGTACTAATGATGACTGAATATAGTGGTGTAGGGACACGGAGTGATCTGTACTAATGATGACTGAATATAGTGGTGTAGGGACACGGAGTGATCTGTAATAATGATGACTGATTATAGTGGTGTAGGGACACGGAGTGATCTGTAATAATGATGACTGAATATAGTGGTGGGGTGTAGGGACACGGAGTGATCTGTACTAATGATGACTGAATATAGTGGTGTAGGGACACGGAGTGATCTGTACTAATGATGACTGAATATAGTGGTGGGGTGTAGGGACACGGAGTGATCTGTACTAATGATGACTGAATATAGTGGTGGGGTGTAGGGACACGGAGTGATCTGTACTAATGATGACTGAATATAGTGGTGGGGTGTAGGGACACGGAGTGATCTGTACTGATGATGACTGAATATAGTGGTGTAGGGACACGGAGTGATCTATACTAATGATGACTGAATATAGTGGTGTAGGGACACGGAGTGATCTGTACTAATGATGACTGAATATAGTGGTGTAGGGACACAGAGTGATCTGTACTAATGATGACTGAATATAGTGGTGTAGGGACACGGAGTGATCTGTACTAATGATGACTGAATATAGTGGTGTAGGGACACGGAGTGATCTGTAATAATGATGACTGAATATAGTGGTGTAGGGACACGGAGTGATCTGTACTAATGATGACTGAATATAGTGGTGGGGTGTAGGGACACGGAGTGATCTGTACTAATGATGACTGAATATAGTGGTGTAGGGACACGGAGTGATCTGTAATAATGATGACTGAATATAGTGGTGTGGTGTAGGGACACGGAGTGATCTGTAATAATGATGACTGAATATAGCGGTGTAGGGACACGGAGTGATCTGTACTAATGATGACTGAATATAGTGGTGGAGTGTAGGGACACGGAGTGATCTGTACTAATGATGACTGAATATAGTGGTGTAGGGACACGGAGTGATCTATACTAATGATGACTGAATATAGTGGTGTAGGGACACGGAGTGATCTGTACTGATGATGACTGAATATAGTGGTGTAGGGACACGGAGTGATCTGTACTAATGATGACTGAATATAGTGGTGTAGGGACACGGAGTGATCTGTACTAATGATGACTGAATATAGTGGTGTAGGGACACGGAGTGATCTGTACTAATGATGACTGAATATAGTGGTGTAGGGACACGGAGTGATCTGTACTAATGATGACTGAATATAGTGGTGGGGTGTAGGGACACGGAGTGATCTGTACTGATGATGACTGAATATAGTGGTGTAGGGACACGGAGTGATCTGTAATAATGATGACTGAATATAGTGGTGGGGTGTAGGGACACGGAGTGATCTGTACTAATGATGACTGAATATAGTGGTGTAGGGACACGGAGTGATCTGTACTAATGATGACTGAATATAGTGGTGTAGGGACACGGAGTGATCTGTACTAATGATGACTGAATATAGTGGTGGGGTGTAGGGACACGGAGTGATCTGTACTGATGATGACTGAATATAGTGGTGTAGGGACACGGAGTGATCTGTAATAATGATGACTGAATATAGTGGTGGGGTGTAGGGACACGGAGTGATCTGTACTAATGATGACTGAGTATAGTGGTGTAGGGACACGGAGTGATCTGTAATAATGATGACTGAATATAGTGGTGTAGGGACACGGAGTGATCTGTACTAATGATGACTGAAAATAGTGGTGTAGGGACACGGAGTGATCTGTTCTAATGATGACTGAATATAGTGGTGTAGGGACACGGAGTGATCTGTACTAATGATGACTGAATATAGTGGTGTAGGACACGGAGTGATCTGTACTAATGATGACTGAATATAGTGGTGTAGGGACACGGAGTGATCTGTACTAATGATGACTGAATATAGTGGTGTAGGGACACGGAGTGATCTGTACTAATGATGACTGAATATAGTGGTGTAGGACACGGAGTGATCTGTACTAATGATGACTGAATATAGTGGTGTAGGGACACGGAGTGATCTGTACTAATGATGACTGAATATAGTGGTGTAGGGACACGGAGTGATCTGTACTAATGATGACTGAATATAGTGGTGTAGGGACACGGAGTGATCTGTACTAATGATGACTGAATATAGTGGTGTAGGGACACGGAGTGATCTGTACTGATGATGACTGAATATAGTGGTGTAGGGACACGGAGTGATCTGTAATAATGATGACTGAATATAGCGGTGTAGGGACACGGAGTGATCTGTACTAATGATGACTGAATATAGTGGTGGAGTGTAGGGACACGGAGTGATCTGTACTAATGATGACTGAATATATTGGTGTAGGGACACGGAGTGATCTGTACTAATGATGACTGAATATAGTGGTGTAGGACACGGAGTGATCTGTACTAATGATGACTGAATATAGTGGTGTAGGGACACGGAGTGATCTGTACTAATGATGACTGAATATAGTGGTGTAGGGACACGGAGTGATCTGTACTAATGATGACTGAATATAGTGGTGTAGGGACACGGAGTGATCTGTACTAATGATGACTGAATATAGTGGTGTAGGGACACGGAGTGATCTGTACTGATGATGACTGAATATAGTGGTGTAGGGACACGGAGTGATCTATACTAATGATGACTGAATATAGTGGTGTAGGGACACGGAGTGATCTGTACTAATGATGACTGAATATAGTGGTGTAGGGACACGGAGTGATCTGTAATAATGATGACTGAATATAGTGGTGTAGGGACACGGAGTGATCTGTACTGATGATGACTGAATATAGTGGTGGGGTGTAGGGACACGGAGTGATCTGTACTGATGATGACTGAATATAGTGGTGGGGTGTAGGGACACGGAGTGATCTGTACTGATGATGACTGAATATCGTGGTGGGGTGTAGGGACACGGAGTGATCTGTACTGATGATGACTGAATATAGTGGTGGGGTGTAGGGACACGGAGTGATCTGTACTAATGATGACTGAATATAGTGGTGTAGGGACACGGAGTGATCTGTACTAATGATGACTGAATATAGTGGTGTAGGGACACGGAGTGATCTGTACTAATGATGACTGAATATAGTGGTGTAGGGACACGGAGTGATCTGTACTGATGATGACTGAATATAGTGGTGAAGGGACACGGAGTGATCTGTACTAATGATGACTGAATATAGTGGTGGGGTGTAGGGACACGGAGTGATCTGTACTGATGATGACTGAATATAGTGGTGTAGGGACACGGAGTGATCTGTACTAATGATGACTGAAAATAGTGGTGTAGGGACACGGAGTGATCTGTACTGATGATGACTGAATATAGTGGTGGGGTGTAGGGACACGGAGTGATCTGTACTGATGATGACTGAATATAGTGGTGTGGTGTAGGGACACGGAGTGATCTGTATTAATGATGACTGAATATAGTGGTGTAGGGACACGGAGTGATCTGTACTAATGATGACTGAATATAGTGGTGTAGGGACACGGAGTGATCTGTACTAATGATGACTGAATATAGTGGTGTAGGGACACGGAGTGATCTGTACTAATGATGACTGAATATAGTGGTGTAGGGACACGGAGTGATCTGTACTAATGATGACTGAATATAGTGGTGTAGGGACACGGAGTGATCTGTACTGATGATGACTGAATATAGTGGTGTAGGGACACGGAGTGATCTGTACTAATGATGACTGAATATAGTGGTGTAGGGACACGGAGTGATCTGTACTAATGATGACTGAATATAGTGGTGTAGGGACACGGAGTGATCTGTACTAATGATGACTGAATATAGTGGTGTAGGGACACGGAGTGATCTGTACTAATGATGACTGAATATAGTGGTGTAGGGACACGGAGTGATCTGTACTAATGATGACTGAATATAGTGGTGTAGGGACACGGAGTGATCTGTAATAATGATGACTGAATATAGTGGTGTAGGGACACGGAGTGATCTATACTGATGATGACTGAATATAGGGGTGGAGGGACACGGTGTAACGGCTTGTGCTCTCCTCATCCTCGGATGAGGTGAGGAGAGAAGGATCCTCAGACCAAAACGCAGCTTGTGGGAAATAAGCCATCTTTATTATAAACACGATGGCACACGAAACGAAACAAAACAATTTCCAAACTACAAAACAAGAAAACGACGTTGACGAGACCTGAACATAAACTTACATAACTAAACATAAACTTACGTACAGGAAACAGACGACATCGAAACGAAACGAAACAAACAAACGCTACAGTCCCATGTGGTACGAACATAAATACTGACACAGGAGACAATCACCCACAAACAAACAGTGAGAATGCCCTACCTAAATATGACTCTTGATTAGAGGAAAACGCAAACCACCTGCCTCTAATCAAGAGCCATACCAGGCAAACCAAAACCAACATAGAAACAAATAACATAGACTGCCCACCCAAAACTAACGCCCTGACCATAAACACATAAAGACAACATAAAACAGGTCAGGACTGTTACACACGGAGTGATCTGTAATAATGATGACTGAATATAGTGGTGGGGTGTAGGGACACGGAGTGATCTGTACTAATGATGACTGAATATAGTGGTGTAGGGACACGGAGTGATCTGTACTGATGATGACTGAATATAGTGGTGTAGGGACACGGAGTGATCTGTACTAATGATGACTGAATATAGTGGTGTAGGGACACGGAGTGATCTGTACTAATGATGACTGAATATAGTGGTGTAGGGACACGGAGTGATCTGTACTAATGATGACTGAATATAGTGGTGTAGGGACACGGAGTGATCTGTACTAATGATGACTGAATATAGTGGTGAAGGGACACGGAGTGATCTGTACTAATGATGACTGAATATAGTGGTGAAGGGACACGGAGTGATCTGTACTAATGATGACTGAATATAGTGGTGTAGGGACACGGAGTGATCTGTACTAATGATGACTGAATATAGTGGTGTAGGGACACGGAGTGATCTGTACTGATGATGACTGAATATAGTGGTGTAGGGACACGGACTGATCTGTACTAATGATGACTGAATATAGTGGTGTAGGGACACGGAGTGATCTGTACTGATGATGACTGAATATAGTGGTGAAGGGACACGGAGTGATCTGTACTAATGATGACTGAATATAGTGGTGTAGGGACACGGAGTGATCTGTACTAATGATGACTGAATATAGTGGTGGGGTGTAGGGACACGGAGTGATCTGTACTAATGATGACTGAATATAGTGGTGTAGGGACACGGAGTGATCTGTACTAATGATGACTGAATATAGTGGTGTAGGGACACGGAGTGATCTGTACTAATGATGACTGAATATAGTGGTGGGGTGTAGGGACACGGAGTGATCTGTACTAATGATGACTGAATATAGTGGTGTAGGGACACGGAGTGATCTGTACTAATGATGACTGAATATAGTGGTGTAGGGACACGGAGTGATCTGTACTGATGATGACTGAATATAGTGGTGTAGGGACACGGAGTGATCTGTAATAATGATGACTGAATATAGTGGTGGGGTGTAGGGACACGGAGTGATCTGTACTAATGATGACTGAATATAGTGGTGTAGGGACACGGAGTGATCTGTACTAATGATGACTGAATATAGTGGTGGGGTGTAGGGACACGGAGTGATCTATAATAATGATGACTGAATATAGTGGTGTAGGGACACGGAGTGATCTGTACTAATGATGACTGAATATAGTGGTGGAGTGTAGGGACACGGAGTGATCTGTACTAATGATGACTGAATATAGTGGTGTAGGGACACGGAGTGATCTGTAATAATGATGACTGAATATAGTGGTGTAGGGACACGGAGTGATCTGTAATAATGATGACTGAATATAGTGGTGTAGAGACACGGAGTGATCTGTACTAATGATGACTGAATATAGTGGTGTAGGGACACGGAGTGATCTGTACTAATGATGACTGAATATAGTGGTGTAGGGACACGGAGTGATCTGTACTAATGATGACTGAATATAGTGGTGTAGGGACACGGAGTGATCTGTACTAATGATGACTGAATATAGTGGTGTAGGGACACGGAGTGATCTGTACTAATGATGACTGAATATAGTGGTGTAGGGACACGGAGTGATCTGTACTAATGATGACTGAATATAGTGGTGTAGGGACACGGAGTGATCTGTACTAATGATGACTGAATATAGTGGTGGAGTGTAGGGACACGGAGTGATCTGTACTAATGATGACTGAATATAGTGGTGTAGGGACACGGAGTGATCTGTAATAATGATGACTGAATATAGTGGTGTAGGGACACGGAGTGATCTGTACTAATGATGACTGAATATAGTGGTGGGGTGTAGGGACACGGAGTGATCTGTACTAATGATGACTGAATATAGTGGTGTAGGGACACGGAGTGATCTGTACTAATGATGACTGAATATAGTGGTGTAGGGACACGGAGTGATCTGTACTAATGATGACTGAATATAGTGGTGTAGGGACACGGAGTGATCTGTACTAATGATGACTGAATATAGTGGTGTAGGGACACGGAGTGATCTGTAATAATGATGACTGAATATAGTGGTGTAGAGACACGGAGTGATCTGTAATAATGATGACTGAATATAGTGGTGTAGGGACACGGAGTGATCTGTACTAATGATGACTGAATATAGTGGTGGGGTGTAGGGACACGGAGTGATCTGTAATAATGATGACTGAATATAGTGGTGTAGGGACACGGAGTGATCTGTACTGATGATGACTGAATATAGTGGTGGGGTGTAGGGACACGGGGTGATCTGTACTAATGATGACTGAATATAGTGGTGGGGTGTAGGGACACGGAGTGATCTGTACTAATGATGACTGAATATAGTGGTGTAGGGACACGGAGTGATCTGTACTAATGATGACTGAATATAGTGGTGTAGGGACACGGAGTGATCTGTACTAATGATGACTGAATATAGTGGTGGGGTGTAGGGACACGGAGTGATCTGTACTGATGATGAATGAATATAGTGGTGGGGTGTAGGGACACGGAGTGATCTGTACTAATGATGACTGAATATAGTGGTGTAGGGACACGGAGTGATCTGTACTAATGATGACTGAATATAGTGGTGTAGGGACACGGAGTGATCTGTACTAATGATGACTGAATACAGTGGTGTAGGGACACGGAGTGATCTGTACTAATGATGACTGAATATAGTGGTGGGGTGTAGGGACACGGAGTGATCTGTACTAATGATGACTGAATATAGTGGTGTAGGGACACGGAGTGATCTGTACTAATGATGACTGAATATAGTGGTGTAGGGACACGGAGTGATCTGTACTAATGATGACTGAATATAGTGGTGGGGTGTAGGGACACGGAGTGATCTGTACTAATGATGACTGAATATAGTGGTGTAGGGACACGGAGTGATCTGTACTAATGATGACTGAATATAGTGGTGTAGGGACACGGAGTGATCTGTACTAATGATGACTAAATATAGTGGTGGGGTGTAGGGACACGGAGTGATCTGTACTAATGATGACTGAATATGGTGGTGTAGGGACACGGAGTGATCTGTACTGATGATGACTGAATATAGTGGTGTAGGGACACGGAGTGATCTGTACTAATGATGACTGAATATAGTGGTGTAGGGACACGGAGTGATCTGTACTAATGATGACTGAATATAGTGGTGTAGGGACACGGAGTGATCTGTAATAATGATGACTGAATATAGTGGTGTAGGGACACGGAGTGATCTGTACTAATGATGACTGAATATAGTGGTGTAGGGACACGGAGTGATCTGTACTAATGATGACTGAATATAGTGGTGTAGGGACACGGAGTGATCTGTAGTAATGATGACTGAATATAGTGGTGTAGGGACACGGAGTGATCTGTACTAATGATGACTGAATATAGTGGTGGGGTGTAGGGACACGGAGTGATCTGTACTAATGATGACTGAATATAGTGGTGTAGGGACACGGAGTGATCTGTACTGATGATGACTGAATATAGTGGTGTAGGGACACGGAGTGATCTGTACTAATGATGACTGAATATAGTGGTGGGGTGTAGGGACACGGAGTGATCTGTACTGATGATGACTGAATATAGTGGTGTAGGGACACGGAGTGATCTGTACTGATGATGACTGAATATAGTGGTGTAGGGACACGGAGTGATCTGTAATAATGATGACTGAATATAGTGGTGTAGGGACACGGAGTGATCTGTACTGATGATGACTGAATATAGTGGTGTAGGGACACGGAGTGATCTGTAATAATGATGACTGAATATAGTGGTGTAGGGACACGGAGTGATCTGTACTAATGATGACTGAATATAGTGGTGTAGGGACACGGAGTGATCTGTACTGACGATGACTGAATATAGTGGTGTAGGGACACGGAGTGATCTGTACTGATGATGACTGAATATAGTGGTGTAGGGACACGGAGTGATCTGTACTAATGATGACTGAATATAGTGGTGTAGGGACACGGAGTGATCTGTACTGATGATGACTGAATATAGTGGTGTAGGGACACGGACTGATCTGTACTGATGATGACTGAATATAGTGGTGTAGGGACACGGAGTGATCTGTACTGTTGATGACTGAATATAGTGGTGTAGGGACACGGAGTGATCTGTACTAATGATGACTGAATATAGTGGTGTAGGGACACGGAGTGATCTGTACTAATGATGACTGAATATAGTGGTGTAGGGACACGGAGTGATCTGTACTAATGATGACTGAATATAGTGGTGTAGGGACACGGAGTGATCTGTACTGATGATGACTGAATATAGTGGTGTAGGGACACGGAGTGATCTGTACTGATGATGACTGAATATAGTGGTGTAGGGACACGGAGTGATCTGTACTAATGATGACTGAATATAGTGGTGTAGGGACACGGAGTGATCTGTACTAATGATGACTGAATATAGTGGTGTAGGGACACGGAGTGATCTGTACTAATGATGACTGAATATAGTGGTGGGGTGTAGGGACACGGAGTGATCTGTACTGATGATGACTGAATATAGTGGTGTAGGGACACGGAGTGATCTGTACTAATGATGACTGAATATAGTGGTGTAGGGACACGGAGTGATCTGTACTAATGATGACTGAATATAGTGGTGTAGGGACACGGAGTGATCTGTACTAATGATGACTGAATATAGTGGTGTGGTGTAGGGACACGGAGTGATCTGTACTAATGATGACTGAATATAGTGGTGTAGGGACACGGAGTGATCTGTACTAATGATGACTGAATATAGTGGTGTAGGGACACGGAGTGATCTGTACTAATGATGACTGAATATAGTGGTGTAGGGACACGGAGTGATCTGTACTAATGATGACTGAATATAGTGGTGTAGGGACACGGAGTGATCTGTACTACTGATGACTGAATATAGTGGTGTAGGGACACGGAGTGATCTGTACTAATGATGACTGAATATAGTGGTGTAGGGACACGGAGTGATCTGTACTAATGATGACTGAATATAGTGGTGTAGGGACACGGAGTGATCTGTACTAATGATGACTGAATATAGTGGTGTAGGGACACGGAGTGATCTGTACTAATGATGACTGAATATAGTGGTGTAGGGACACGGAGTGATCTGTACTAATGATGACTGAATATAGTGGTGGGGTGTAGGGACACGGAGTGATCTGTACTGATGATGACTGAATATAGTGGTGTAGGGACACGGAGTGATCTGTACTAATGATGACTGAATATAGTGGTGGAGGGACACGGAGTGATCTGTACTAATGATGACTGAATATAGTGGTGGGGTGTAGGGACACGGAGTGATCTGTACTAATGATGACTGAATATAGTGGTGGGGTGTAGGGACACGGAGTGATCTGTAATAATGATGACTGAATATAGTGGTGTAGGGACACGGAGTGATCTGTACTGATGATGACTGAATATAGTGGTGTAGGGACACGGAGTGATCTGTAATAATGATGACTGAATATAGTGGTGTAGGGACACGGAGTGATCTGTACTGATGATGACTGAATATAGTGGTGTAGGGACACGGAGTGATCTGTACTAATGATGACTGAATATAGTGGTGTAGGGACACGGAGTGATCTGTACTAATGATGACTGAATATAGTGGTGTAGGGACACGGAGTGATCTGTACTGATGATGACTGAATATAGTGGTGTAGGGACACGGAGTGATCTGTACTAATGATGACTGAATATAGTGGTGTAGGGACACGGAGTGATCTGTAATAATGATGACTGAATATAGTGGTGGGGTGTAGGGACACGGAGTGATCTGTACTGATGATGACTGAATATAGTGGTGTAGGGACACGGAGTGATCTGTACTAATGATGACTGAATATAGTGGTGGGGTGTAGGGACACGGAGTGATCTGTACTGATGATGACTGAATATAGTGGTGGGGTGTAGGGACACGGAGTGATCTGTACTGATGATGACTGAATATAGTGGTGTAGGGACACGGAGTGATCTGTACTAATGATGACTGAATATAGTGGTGTAGGGACACGGAGTGATCTGTACTAATGATGACTGAATATAGTGGTGTGGGGACACGGAGTGATCTGTACTAATGATGACTGAATATAGTGGTGTAGGGACACGGAGTGATCTGTACTAATGATGACTGAATATAGTGGTGTAGGGACACGGAGTGATCTGTACTAATGATGACTGAATATAGTGGTGTAGGGACACGGAGTGATCTGTACTAATGATGACTGAATATAGTGGTGTAGGGACACGGAGTGATCTGTACTAATGATGACTGAATATAGTGGTGTAGGGACACGGAGTGATCTGTAATAATGATGACTGAATATAGTGGTGGGGTGTAGGGACACGGAGTGATCTGTACTAATGATGACTGAATATAGTGGTGTAGGGACACGGAGTGATCTGTAATAATGATGACTGAATATAGTGGTGGAGTGTAGGGACACGGAGTGATCTGTACTGATGATGACTGAATATAGTGATGGGGTGTAGGGACACGGAGTGATCTGTAATAATGATGACTGAATATAGTGGTGTAGGGACACGGAGTGATCTGTACTAATGATGACTGAATATAGTGGTGTAGGGACACGGAGTGATCTGTACTAATGATGACTGAATATAGTGGTGTAGGGACACGGAGTGATCTGTACTAATGATGACTGAATATAGGGGTGTAGGGACACGGAGTGATCTGTACTAATGATGACTGAATATAGTGGTGTAGGGACACGGAGTGATCTGTACTAATGATGACTGAATATAGTGATGGAGTGTAGGGACATGGAGTGATCTGTACTAATGATGACTGAATATAGTGGTGGGGTGTAGGGACACGGAGTGATCTGTACTAATGATGACTGAATATAGTGGTGTAGGGACACGGAGTGATCTGTAATAATGATGACTGAATATAGTGGTGGGGTGTAGGGACACGGAGTGATCTGTAATAATGATGACTGAATATAGTGGTGTAGGGACACGGAGTGATCTGTAATAATGATGACTGAATATAGTGGTGTAGGGACACGGAGTGATCTGTACTAATGATGACTGAATATAGTGGTGGGGTGTAGGGACACGGAGTGATCTGTAATAATGATGACTGAATATAGTGGTGTAGGGACACGGAGTGATCTGTAATAATGATGACTGAATATAGTGGTGGGGTGTAGGGACACGGAGTGATCTGTAACAATGATGACTGAATATAGTGGTGTAGGGACACGGAGTGATCTGTACTAATGATGACTGAATATAGTGGTGTAGGGACACGGAGTGATCTGTACTAATGATGACTGAATATAGTGGTGTAGGGACACGGAGTGATCTGTACTAATGATGACTGAATATAGGGGTGTAGGGACACGGAGTGATCTGTACTAATGATGACTGAATATAGTGGTGGGGTGTAGGGACACGGAGTGATCTGTACTAATGATGACTGAATATAGTGGTGTAGGGACACGGAGTGATCTGTACTAATGATGACTGAATATAGGGGTGGAGGGACACGGAGTGATCTGTACTAATGATGACTGAATATAGTGGTGAAGGGACACGGAGTGATCTGTACTAATGATGACTGAATATAGTGATGGAGTGTAGGGACATGGAGTGATCTGTACTAATGATGACTGAATATAGTGGTGGGGTGTAGGGACACGGAGTGATCTGTAACAATGATGACTGAATATAGTGGTGTAGGGACACGGAGTGATCTGTACTAATGATGACTGAATATAGTGGTGGGGTGTAGGGACACGGAGTGATCTGTAATAATGATGACTGAATATAGTGGTGGGGTGTAGGGACACGGAGTGATCTGTACTAATGATGACTGAATATAGTGGTGTAGGGACACGGAGTGATCTGTACTAATGATGAATGAATATAGTAGTGGGGTGTAGGGACACGGAGTGATCTGTACTAATGATGACTGAATATAGTAGTGGGGTGTAGGGACCATTGAGTGATCTGTACTGATTATGACTGAATATAGTGGTGTAGGGACACGGAGTGATCTGTACTAATGATGACTGAATATAGTGGTGTAGGGACACGGAGTGATCTGTACTAATGATGACTGAATATAGTGGTGAAGGGACACGGAGTGATCTGTAATAATGATGACTGAATATAGTGGTGTAGGGACACGGAGTGATCTGTACTAATGATGACTGAATATAGTGGTGGGGTGTAGGGACACGGAGTGATCTGTACTAATGATGACTGAATATAGTGGTGTAGGGACACGGAGTGATCTGTACTAATGATGACTGAATATAGTGGTGTAGGGACACGGAGTGATCTGTACTAATGATGACTGAATATAGTGGTGTAGGGACACGGAGTGATCTGTACTAATGATGACTGAATATAGTGGTGTAGAGACACGGAGTGATCTGTACTAATGATGACTGAATATAGTGGTGTAGGGACACGGAGTGATCTGTACTAATGATGACTGAATATAGTGGTGTAGGGACACGGAGTGATCTGTACTAATGATGACTGAATATAGTGGTGGGGTGTAGGGACACGGAGTGATCTGTACTAATGATGACTGAATATAGGGGTGTAGGGACACGGAGTGATCTGTAACAATGATGACTGAATATAGTGGTGTAGGGACACGGAGTGATCTGTACTAATGATGACTGAATATAGTGGTGTAGGGACACGGAGTGATCTGTACTAATGATGACTGAATATAGTGGTGTAGGGACACGGAGTGATCTGTACTAATGATGACTGAATATAGTGGTGTAGGGACACGGAGTGATCTGTTCTAATGATGACTGAATATAGTGGTGTAGGGACACGGAGTGATCTGTACTAATGATGACTGAATATAGTGGTGGGGTGTAGGGACACGGAGTGATCTGTACTAATGATGACTGAATATAGTGGTGTAGGGACACGGAGTGATCTGTACTAATGATGACTGAATATAGTGGTGTAGGGACACGGAGTGATCTGTAATAATGATGACTGAATATAGTAGTGGGGTGTAGGGACACGGAGTGATCTGTACTAATGATGACTGAATATAGTGATGGAGTGTAGGGACACGGAGTGATCTGTACTAATGATGACTGAATATAGTGGTGTAGGGACACGGAGTGATCTATACTGATGATGACTGAATATAGTGGTGTAGGGACACGGAGTGATCTGTACTAATGATGACTGAATATAGTGGTGTAGGGACACGGAGTGATCTGTACTAATGATGACTGAATATAGTGGTGTAGGGACACGGAGTGATCTGTAATAATGATGACTGAATATAGTGGTGTAGAGACACGGAGTGATCTGTACTAATGATGACTGAATATAGTGGTGTAGGGACACGGAGTGATCTATACTAATGATGACTGAATATAGTGGTGTAGGGACACGGAGTGATCTGTACTAATGATGACTGAATATAGTGGTGTAGGGACACGGAGTGATCTGTACTGATTATGACTGAATATAGTGGTGTAGGGACACGGAGTGATCTGTACTAATGATGACTGAATATAGTGGTGTAGGGACACGGAGTGATCTGTACTAATGATGACTGAATATAGTGGTGTAGGGACACGGATTGATCTGTACTAATGATGACTGAATGTAGTGGTGTAGGGACACGGAGTGATCAGTACTATTGATGACTGAATATAGTGGTGTGGTGTAGGGACACGGAGTGATCTGTACTAATGATGACTGAATATAGTGGTGTAGAGACACGGAGTGATCTGTACTAATGATGACTGAATATATTGGTGTAGGGACACGGAGTGATCTGTACTAATGATGACTGAATATAGTGGTGTAGAGACACGGAGTGATCTGTACTAATGATGACTGAATATATTGGTGTAGGGACACGGAGTGATCTGTACTAATGATGACTGAATATAGTTTTGTAGGGACACGGAGTGATCTGTACTAATGATGACTGAATATAGTGGTGTAGGGACACGGAGTGATCTGTACTAATGATGACTGAATATAGTGGTGTAGGGACACGGAGTGATCTGTACTAATGATGACTGAATATAGTTTTGTAGGGACACGGAGTGATCTGTACTAATGATGACTGAATATAGTGGTGTAGGGACACGGAGTGATCTGTACTAATGATGACTGAATATAGTGGTGTAGGGACACGGAGTGATCTGTACTGATAATGACTGAATATAGTGGTGGAGGGACACGGAGTGATCTGTACTAATGATGACTGAATATAGTGGTGGGGTGTAGGGACACGGAGTGATCTGTACTAATGATGACTGAATATAGTGGTGGGGTGTAGGGACACGGAGTGATCTGTACTAATGATGACTGAATATAGTGGTGTAGGGACACGGAGTGATCTGTACTAATGATGACTGAATATAGTGGTGTAGGGACACGGAGTGATCTATACTGATGATGACTGAATATAGTGGTGTAGGGACACGGAGTGATCTGTACTAATGATGACTGAATATAGTGGTGTAGGGACACGGAGTGATCTGTAATAATGATGACTGAATATAGTGGTGGGGTGTAGGGACACGGAGTGATCTGTACTGATGATGACTGAATATAGTGGTGTAGGGACACGGAGTGATCTGTACTAATGATGACTGAATATAGTGGTGGGGTGTAGGGACACGGAGTGATCTGTACTGATGATGACTGAATATAGTGGTGGGGTGTAGGGACACGGAGTGATCTGTACTGATGATGACTGAATATAGTGGTGTAGGGACACGGAGTGATCTGTACTAATGATGACTGAATATAGTGGTGTAGGGACACGGAGTGATCTGTACTAATGATGACTGAATATAGTGGTGTGGGGACACGGAGTGATCTGTACTAATGATGACTGAATATAGTGGTGTAGGGACACGGAGTGATCTGTACTAATGATGACTGAATATAGTGGTGTAGGGACACGGAGTGATCTGTACTAATGATGACTGAATATAGTGGTGTAGGGACACGGAGTGATCTGTACTAATGATGACTGAATATAGTGGTGTAGGGACACGGAGTGATCTGTACTAATGATGACTGAATATAGTGGTGTAGGGACACGGAGTGATCTGTACTAATGATGACTGAATATAGTGGTGTAGGGACACGGAGTGATCTGTAATAATGATGACTGAATATAGTGGTGGGGTGTAGGGACACGGAGTGATCTGTACTAATGATGACTGAATATAGTGGTGTAGGGACACGGAGTGATCTGTAATAATGATGACTGAATATAGTGGTGGAGTGTAGGGACACGGAGTGATCTGTACTGATGATGACTGAATATAGTGATGGGGTGTAGGGACACGGAGTGATCTGTAATAATGATGACTGAATATAGTGGTGGGGTGTAGGGACACGGAGTGATCTGTACTAATGATGACTGAATATAGTGGTGTAGGGACACGGAGTGATCTGTAATAATGATGACTGAATATAGTGGTGGGGTGTAGGGACACGGAGTGATCTGTACTAATGATGACTGAATATAGTGGTGTAGGGACACGGAGTGATCTGTAATAATGATGACTGAATATAGTGGTGTAGGGACACGGAGTGATCTGTACTAATGATGACTGAATATAGTGGTGGAGTGTAGGGACACGGAGTGATCTGTACTGATGATGACTGAATATAGTGGTGTAGGGACACGGAGTGATCTGTACTAATGATGACTGAATATAGTGATGGGGTGTAGGGACACGGAGTGATCTGTAATAATGATGACTGAATATAGTGGTGTAGGGACACGGAGTGATCTGTACTAATGATGACTGAATATAGTGATGGGGTGTAGGGACACGGAGTGATCTGTAATAATGATGACTGAATATAGTGGTGTAGGGACACGGAGTGATCTGTACTAATGATGACTGAATATAGTGGTGTAGGGACACGGAGTGATCTGTACTAATGATGACTGAATATAGTGGTGTAGGGACACGGAGTGATCTGTAATAATGATGACTGAATATAGTGGTGTAGGGACACGGAGTGATCTGTACTAATGATGACTGAATATAGTGGTGGAGTGTAGGGACACGGAGTGATCTGTACTGATGATGACTGAATATAGTGGTGTAGGGACACGGAGTGATCTGTACTAATGATGACTGAATATAGTGATGGGGTGTAGGGACACGGAGTGATCTGTAATAATGATGACTGAATATAGTGGTGTAGGGACACGGAGTGATCTGTACTAATGATGACTGAATATAGTGATGGGGTGTAGGGACACGGAGTGATCTGTAATAATGATGACTGAATATAGTGGTGTAGGGACACGGAGTGATCTGTACTAATGATGACTGAATATAGTGGTGTAGGGACACGGAGTGATCTGTAATAATGATGACTGAATATAGTGGTGTAGGGACACGGAGTGATCTGTACTAATGATGACTGAATATAGTGGTGTAGGGACACGGAGTGATCTGTACTAATGATGACTGAATATAGTGGTGTAGGGACACGGAGTGATCTGTACTAATGATGACTGAATATAGTGGTGTAGGGACACGGAGTGATCTGGAATAATGATGACTGAACATAGTGGTGGGGTGTAGGGACACGGAGTGATCTGTACTAATGATGACTGAATATAGTGGTGTAGGGACACGGAGTGATCTGTACTAATGATGACTGAATATAGAGGTGTAGGGACACGGAGTGATCTGTACTAATGATGACTGAATATAGTGGTGTAGGGACACGGAGTGATCTGTACTAATGATGACTGAATATAGTGGTGTAGGGACACGGAGTGATCTGTACTAATGATGACTGAATATAGTGATGGAGTGTAGGGACATGGAGTGATCTGTACTAATGATGACTGAATATAGTGGTGGGGTGTAGGGACACGGAGTGATCTGTACTAATGATGACTGAATATAGTGGTGTAGGGACACGGAGTGATCTGTAATAATGATGACTGAATATAGTGGTGGGGTGTAGGGACACGGAGTGATCTGTAATAATGATGACTGAATATAGTGGTGTAGGGACACGGAGTGATCTGTAATAATGATGACTGAATATAGTGGTGTAGGGACACGGAGTGATCTGTACTAATGATGACTGAATATAGTGGTGGGGTGTAGGGACACGGAGTGATCTGTACTAATGATGACTGTATATAGTGGTGGGGTGTAGGGACACGGAGTGATCTGTAATAATGATGACTGAATATAGTGGTGTAGGGACACGGAGTGATCTGTAATAATGATGACTGAATATAGTGGTGGGGTGTAGGGACACGGAGTGATCTGTAACAATGATGACTGAATATAGTGGTGTAGGGACACGGAGTGATCTGTACTAATGATGACTGAATATAGTGGTGTAGGGACACGGAGTGATCTGTACTGATGATGACTGAATATAGTGGTGTAGGGACACGGAGTGATCTGTACTAATGATGACTGAATATAGTGGTGTAGGGACACGGAGTGATCTGTACTAATGATGACTGAATATAGTGGTGTAGGGACACGGAGTGATCTGTACTAATGATGACTGAATATAGTGGTGTAGGGACACGGAGTGATCTGTACTAATGATGACTGAATATAGTGGTGTAGGGACACGGAGTGATCTGTACTAATGATGACTGAATATAGTGGTGAAGGGACACGGAGTGATCTGTACTAATGATGACTGAATATAGTGGTGTAGGGACACGGAGTGATCTGTACTAATGATGACTGAATATAGTGGTGTAGGGACACGGAGTGATCTGTACTGATGATGACTGAATATAGTGGTGTAGGGACACGGACTGATCTGTACTAATGATGACTGAATATAGTGGTGTAGGGACACGGAGTGATCTGTACTGATGATGACTGAATATAGTGGTGAAGGGACACGGAGTGATCTGTACTAATGATGACTGAATATAGTGGTGTAGGGACACGGAGTGATCTGTACTAATGATGACTGAATATAGTGGTGGGGTGTAGGGACACGGAGTGATCTGTACTAATGATGACTGAATATAGTGGTGTAGGGACACGGAGTGATCTGTACTAATGATGACTGAATATAGTGGTGTAGGGACACGGAGTGATCTGTACTAATGATGACTGAATATAGTGGTGGGGTGTAGGGACACGGAGTGATCTGTACTAATGATGACTGAATATAGTGGTGTAGGGACACGGAGTGATCTGTACTAATGATGACTGAATATAGTGGTGTAGGGACACGGAGTGATCTGTACTGATGATGACTGAATATAGTGGTGTAGGGACACGGAGTGATCTGTAATAATGATGACTGAATATAGTGGTGGGGTGTAGGGACACGGAGTGATCTGTACTAATGATGACTGAATATAGTGGTGTAGGGACACGGAGTGATCTGTACTAATGATGACTGAATATAGTGGTGGGGTGTAGGGACACGGAGTGATCTATAATAATGATGACTGAATATAGTGGTGTAGGGACACGGAGTGATCTGTACTAATGATGACTGAATATAGTGGTGGGTGTAGGGACACGGAGTGATCTGTACTAATGATGACTGAATATAGTGGTGTAGGGACACGGAGTGATCTGTAATAATGATGACTGAATATAGTGGTGTAGGGACACGGAGTGATCTGTACTAATGATGACTGAATATAGTGGTGTAGGGACACGGAGTGATCTGTACTAATGATGACTGAATATAGTGGTGTAGGGACACGGAGTGATCTGTACTAATGATGACTGAATATAGTGGTGTAGGGACACGGAGTGATCTGTACTAATGATGACTGAATATAGTGGTGTAGGGACACGGAGTGATCTGTACTAATGATGACTGAATATAGTGGTGTAGGGACACGGAGTGATCTGTACTAATGATGACTGAATATAGTGGTGTAGGGACACGGAGTGATCTGTACTAATGATGACTGAATATAGTGGTGTAGGGACACGGAGTGATCTGTACTAATGATGACTGAATATAGTGGTGGGTGTAGGGACACGGAGTGATCTGTACTAATGATGACTGAATATAGTGGTGTAGGGACACGGAGTGATCTGTACTAATGATGACTGAATATAGTGGTGTAGGGACACGGAGTGATCTGTACTAATGATGACTGAATATAGTGGTGGGGTGTAGGGACACGGAGTGATCTGTACTAATGATGACTGAATATAGTGGTGTAGGGACACGGAGTGATCTGTACTAATGATGACTGAATATAGTGGTGTAGGGACACGGAGTGATCTGTACTAATGATGACTGAATATAGTGGTGTAGGGACACGGAGTGATCTGTACTAATGATGACTGAATATAGTGGTGTAGGGACACGGAGTGATCTGTACTAATGATGACTGAATATAGTGGTGTAGGGACACGGAGTGATCTGTACTAATGATGACTGAATATAGTGGTGTAGGGACACGGAGTGATCTGTACTAATGATGACTGAATATAGTGGTGGGGTGTAGGGACACGGAGTGATCTGTAATAATGATGACTGAATATAGTGGTGTAGGGACACGGAGTGATCTGTACTGATGATGACTGAATATAGTGGTGGGGTGTAGGGACACGGGGTGATCTGTACTAATGATGACTGAATATAGTGGTGGGGTGTAGGGACACGGAGTGATCTGTACTAATGATGACTGAATATAGTGGTGTAGGGACACGGAGTGATCTGTACTAATGATGACTGAATATAGTGGTGTAGGGACACGGAGTGATCTGTACTAATGATGACTGAATATAGTGGTGGGGTGTAGGGACACGGAGTGATCTGTACTGATGATGACTGAATATAGTGGTGGGGTGTAGGGACACGGAGTGATCTGTACTAATGATGACTGAATATAGTGGTGTAGGGACACGGAGTGATCTGTACTAATGATGACTGAATATAGTGGTGTAGGGACACGGAGTGATCTGTACTAATGATGACTGAATATAGTGGTGTAGGGACACGGAGTGATCTGTACTAATGATGACTGAATATAGTGGTGGGGTGTAGGGACACGGAGTGATCTGTACTAATGATGACTGAATATAGTGGTGTAGGGACACGGAGTGATCTGTACTAATGATGACTGAATATAGTGGTGTAGGGACACGGAGTGATCTGTACTAATGATGACTGAATATAGTGGTGGGGTGTAGGGACACGGAGTGATCTGTACTAATGATGACTGAATATAGTGGTGTAGGGACACGGAGTGATCTGTACTAATGATGACTGAATATAGTGGTGTAGGGACACGGAGTGATCTGTACTAATGATGACTAAATATAGTGGTGGGGTGTAGGGACACGGAGTGATCTGTACTAATGATGACTGAATATAGGTGGTGTAGGGACACGGAGTGATCTGTACTGATGATGACTGAATATAGTGGTGTAGGGACACGGAGTGATCTGTACTAATGATGACTGAATATAGTGGTGTAGGGACACGGAGTGATCTGTACTAATGATGACTGAATATAGTGGTGTAGGGACACGGAGTGATCTGTACTAATGATGACTGAATATAGTGGTGTAGGGACACGGAGTGATCTGTACTAATGATGACTGAATATAGTGGTGTAGGGACACGGAGTGATCTGTACTAATGATGACTGAATATAGTGGTGTAGGGACACGGAGTGATCTGTACTAATGATGACTGAATATAGTGGTGTAGGGACACGGAGTGATCTGTACTAATGATGACTGAATATAGTGGTGGGTGTAGGGACACGGAGTGATCTGTACTAATGATGACTGAATATAGTGGTGTAGGGACACGGAGTGATCTGTACTAATGATGACTGAATATAGTGGTGTAGGGACACGGAGTGATCTGTACTAATGATGACTGAATATAGTGGTGGGGTGTAGGGACACGGAGTGATCTGTACTAATGATGACTGAATATAGTGGTGTAGGGACACGGAGTGATCTGTACTAATGATGACTGAATATAGTGGTGTAGGGACACGGAGTGATCTGTACTAATGATGACTGAATATAGTGGTGTAGGGACACGGAGTGATCTGTACTGATGATGACTGAATATAGTGGTGTAGGGACACGGAGTGATCTGTACTAATGATGACTGAATATAGTGGTGTAGGGACACGGAGTGATCTGTACTAATGATGACTGAATATAGTGGTGTAGGG